>NW_027556180.1:16908871-17101371 GCF_003287225.1 Phascolarctos cinereus
TCTTCTCAATCCGTATGTCATCAACTCTACTACTTAATAGAGAATGATTTAAGAAATTATTACCTACAATCCCACATCAAAGAGGAAGAAAATGTAGAATGAGAAAAGGAAAACAAAGACAATCAGAAAGAGGCTTAGGGAATGCCTTATAGAAATCTTGAATCAATCAACAAACAAGCATTTATTAAACACCTACTGTGTGCTAGGCATCAGAGATACAAAGACAAGCAATGAAACAAGTCATTATTTCAAAGAGTCCACATAATCTTGTAAAGAATTTTGAAAAATCTAAATCAAAACATTTTGACAATATATTCTGTATGTGCTAAATTATTTCCATGTTGTCTCCCCCACCAGAATGTGAGTTCCTTGAGGGCAGGGACTAGGTTTTTTTTTTTCATTTTGTGGTATTCCTCAGTGCATAGCACAGTGCCTGGCATGTTATATACAAGTTAAAAAGTGCTAATTGGCTAAATGACAAACCTAGCTCTTAGTGGCATCAACTTTGACATCAATTTCATCACACTCCAGTGTTCTCTACCAGCCCATTCACCTTCTTAGACTCATGTGAGAGCAAGAACAATGACAAAGATTATAAATGAATAATACTGGACAGCGAATGCTGAGAGCCTTGCAGAATCTTCTTTCAAATGCTTATTTTCACTAGACTGTTGTCTTAATAATGATTTAGGTAATAGGTACCTAATGTGTGTGAGCACCTGATTACTTATGCATCCAGAATAAAAAAGTCTCCTTATAGGATCGATCCAGAGGGTCAAACAGAACAGAACAGAAGTATGGGAGACATCAAGCATTCCTAAAGTACCTTGCCTTCTGGCAACATTCTGTGAAGGTGGTGATGGGGGATGGATATTATTTACATCAGCCTATTTCTTCTCCACCTTTATGCATGTTTAATTCATGTCCAAGACGTTTCTTCTGCACGTCTGTGGTTCGGGCAGCATATGGCAGCTTTGGTTTCCTGTCACATGGCATATATTAGCATTTAGGTAATCAACAAATATTCATAGGACACCTGTTTTGTGCAAGGTACATCTCTCAGTGCCATGTGGAAGACAGAATTTTAAGAGGCAGTCCCTTAAAAATCTAGTTGCAACATTAGCGTTCAACAGGGATCAAAAGTCCATTCTTTCCTTTGGCAATGATAATTTGACCAATGATAATTGCCTGTTGCTGTTGATGCAGCTGCTTGACAAGCTCGACGAATGTTTTCTTGATTGGGGGACTCAGCAGCTCTTGCTGATGCCATCATGCTTTCTCTTTATCATATGCACCAGGAGAAACAGACTGAAGCAATAGGAAGAAGGTAACCTTGGAAGACCTGAGGTAAAGTCTGCTATTCTGCTTACTAGTGATGATGCTATCCATCAACAAGATGCAATCTCTTTGAGCCTCCATTTCCTCATCTTTAAAATGGATATAAAAATACGTGTAGTACCTACCCCACAGAGTTATTGTGAAGAAAACACTTTGCCAACTTGGAAATATTTATACGAGTGGGAGTTATGCTACTGTTTGTGACAGACAGCATGGATGGATAGAGCGATGAGCTTGGTTGCAGCGAGAAGATCCTAGGTTCAGAGCTTTGTGACCTTTGCCGCATCACTTAATCTGTACATATTTCAGACAACTTCATAAGGCTTCCTTACCCACTATGTCATAGACAAGGTGGTGGAGGGAGCTCCCTCCGCAGCTAAAATCACAGCTCCTTCCCACATTTGGGTAGGTTGCTATCATTGTTGGCTTCCACTTTCTCGATTCCCTGCAGACTATTGACACCCTGCTCCTCTCTGCCTCCTGGCTTCTCCGGCTTCCTTTCAGACCCAGCTAAAACCCCACCTTCTACAAGAAGCCTTTCCCAGTCCCCATTAGTGCTAATGCTTTTTTCCTGTTTGTCATCTCCAATTTATCCTGAATATAACTTATTTGTACACAGTTCTTCGAATGTTTTCTCCCCTGAAAGCTCCTGTGACCTTTTCAGAGCAGGAATTATCTTTTGCATTTCTTCACATCCCCAGAGTTTAGCACTGTTCTGGCATACACCAGGCACTTAATAAATGCTTGTTGACTGACTGACTGACTGAATCCTCTAACCAGAGGACATACATTCGAGTTGCAGTCATACCACTTACTTCCTGTGTAATCTTGAACATCTCGCTTCTCCTCCCTAGGCCTCAGTTTCCTCATCCATAAAGCTAAAGATCTGGACTTGATGTCCTCCAATATCCTTTGCAGCTGTGTACCTATGATCCTGCCATTCGCTGTGTATTCTTCCTGACCGCCAATGGCAGACATATTTTGAGTAGATTTTAGGGCATTCTGTTAATATTGTATCTTCCTAAATAAAAGACATTGTGAATTGACTCGTAATTTGAAATGGGACTGGACTTTAGACATTAAACTGTTGAGTTATTCAATCTTTATGCAAACCTGGATAGTGCAGCTAGGTGGGCCTGCAGTGGACAGAGTACTGGGCCTGGAATCCAGCAGAGTCATCTTCCTGAGTTCCTATCTGACCTCAGACCCTGACGAGCCGTGTGACTCTGGGCAAGTCACTTCACCCCATTTGCCTCAGTTGCCTCATCTGCAAAATGAATTGAAGAAAGAAATGGCAAACAACTCCAGTATTTTTGCCAGGAACACCCCAAATGAAGTGATGAAAAATTGGACATGACTGAAAAAAAACCCTGAAGAACAAAAACCTTCAAGCATCTTTGCCAAGAAAACCCAAAATGGGGTCATGAAAAGTTGGACGTGAATGAAAAATGACAGAACAACCCAAATGTGATGACAATGGCATTCCTAATTCTTGAATCGATTATCTTTTGAAGGCATGGAGGGGGGAGGAGAGGAAGCTTAGAATTTTATTATGAGAGATGAAAGAAAAACTTTAACGATTTTAATGACAGGAAATTGAGAAAAATAGTCATTTCAATAAAAATTGATTTTTTCCCCTAGTCTTCTCTACCCTGTGTTTAAGAAAATGTTTATTTTTTTCATTTAATTCCCACTCTGGATGTACATAGATAGGTCAAATAGATCAATTATTCAGACAGCAAAGAGGACAGTTCTTTTGGGGCAGTGAGGGACTAGGTAATATTTTTGTATGGCCTCACATCGCCTAGCACAGTATTGGGTACCAAAAAAAGCACTTTAAAGATGTTATCTAAAAGACAATTTTCTGAGCCCCAAACAATTTATGTGCAAAGGTACTTTGGGAACATGTCCTGTTTATGAGTTGGGGGTAGCCTTATGAAGTTTTCAGTAAGACTTTGTAAAAGAACAGTGGAGCAGGATGAATCCAGGCAAGGCAGTGCTTTCCGGAATGTCACAGAAATAGCTAACCAAATAGGTTATTAAAAACAGAGGAGGCATTCAGAATCTATTTTAAAGTTAGCTTTACATAATCATCCCAATTTTGATTCCTTACACATTTCTGCATACCTCTACCGTCTTTGATAGGACCACTAGTTTCAGAGGGAATTCCATCATAGGAAGGGATAGAGGCATGCTCCATCCATTGTTGTTAATAGGTTCTGTGTAAAAAAATAGACCTTAGGTGAGATGGTATATTAGGGGTGAATTAGTTCCAAAGAAACAGAGTTGAGTAAAGGAGAGCAGAATTGGAGTTGCACTGATAGGGCATACTTATAATGTTTTAATAATACTTTTTTAAAAATTTAATTTGTATTTGTTCCATTAATATTTCCCAGTTACATGTAAACAAATTTTAACAATACTTTTAAAAAGTTTTGAGTTCCAAAATCTTTCCCTCTCTCCTATTCCTACCCCCTCTTTGAGAGGGCAAGTAATTTGATATCAATTATACATGTGAAAGCATGCAAAACATATTTCCATATTAGCCATGTTACAAAAGAAGACGCAAACAAAAGAAGACAATAAAAATAATGAAAGTTTTAAAAAATATGTTTAAATCTCCATTCAGAATTTATCACTTCTCTCTCTGAGGTAGATAGCATTTTTTATCATGGGTCCTTTGGAATTGTCTTGGATCATTGTCTTGATCAAAGTAGCTAAGTTTTTCACAGTTGATCATGATTACAGTATTGCTGCTACTATGTACAAGGTTCTCCTAGTTTTACCATTAGCTTTTTTTTTCGGTTAGGCAATTGGGGTTAAGTGACTTGCCCAGGGTCACACAGCTAGTAAATGTCAAGTGTTTGGTCTCAGGCTGGATTTGAGCTCAGGTCCTCCTGAGTTCAGGGCTGGTGCTCTATTCACTGCACCACCTAGCTGCCCCAAGGTTTTCCTAGTTTTGCTCACTTCACTTTGCATGAGTTCACATAAGTCTTCTCAGATTTTTCAGAACCATCCTGTTCACCATTTCTTATAGCACAATGGTATTCCATCACAATCATATACTACAACTTTTCAGCCATTGTCCAATTGATGGGCATCCCCACAATTTCCAATTCTTTGCCACCACAAAAAGACCTGCTATAAATATTTTTGTACATATGGGTCCTTTTCCCATTTTTATGATCTCTTTGGGATACAGACCTAGAAGTGGTGTTACTGGGTCAAAGGGTATGCACAGTTTTAAAGCCCTTTGGGCATAGTTCCAAATTGCTCTCCAGAATGGTTGGATCAGCTCACAACCCCACCAACAATGCATTAATGTTCCAATTTTCCTACATTCCCTTCATTTTCCTTTTTTTCTGTCATATTAGCTAATCTGATGGGGCTAGTCCTTTTTCAATCAAGAAGGTCCAAATGCTCTAATTCTATAATCATAGAAAATTGATCTTTCAATCCAGCTGTGTGATTCATCATTTTCCCAAGACCTATAATTTTGGCTAGAGCTGATTGAAGAGGCTCATTTAGTAACCTTCCCTCTATTATTCCAAGTAGTTAGAAGACAAAGAAATGTCTACTGATGATTAATATTGCCAAGGAGAGCTAAGCAAGCAGGTTCCCAATAACTCTACATAGAAAGATGATATTATTGATCAAAACTCAGTGGGACATGTACCTTGAGATGTTTTGCCAAGAATGGTGATTGTAGTCCACTGAATCATCCAAGCTTTCTCACCTGGTACTCTGTGGTGACTTACAGCTTGCAATATAACAATAGTAACTCATGTTTATAAAACACCTTAAGATTTGCAAAGCTGATTCATCAAACTAACTTTGTGAGGCAGACTATAAAGTAGTAGTGCCCCATTTGACAGCTGAAGAAACTGAGGCACAGAATAATTAAGTGACTTACAGACATAGCTATTTAATCTCAGAGCTGAGAATCAAACTCAGGTTTCCTGACTCTAGATCCAGTGCTCTGTCCACTGCACCACAAAGCTTAATACTATGAGAAATATTTTAGTGTGCCTTCATACTTCAAATTTAATCCATTTTAATAAACATGTGCTAAGTTCGTACTGTATGCAAGGCATTCTAGGTAGTACTGGCAGCAGGAAGCATCCCTTGGACAGACAGTACTGCAGAATAATAATGTATTCTCTGAATGATCCTGACACTGCTCTAGAACCCTGGCTAAGCTGACATAAGGATGATCCCTGGTAGATATCCCTACAGGAGCGGGACTATGTGAATCATAGGCACCCTTTTCCTCTGGTTCCTATTCTGTACTGGACTCTGGCTTGAGAACTTGAATAAGGGAGTCCATACTGATCTCTTGGAGGAGTGGGAATACCCAAAAGTCATCCCTCAGAAAGCCACCAATCTGCATCAAGACATCATTGGTTCATTTTAAGAATATTCAATGTAAGCAAAGGTTTCGTATGGCCGTAGAGTTATAGCATGGACACCAGAGGCCATTTACTCTACCCCCTTCACTTTTTAGTTGAGAAAACTAAGGCCCAGGCTAGGGTAAATGATTTACCAAGGTTACACAAGTAGTGTTAGAAGTGAGCTTTCAATTGAGTTCCTCTTAGTCTGGAGCATGGGTTCTTAAAGTTCTCTGTGACATGGAGCCCTTTGATAGACAGTCTGATGAAGCCTAGGGACCCCCTCTCAGAATCATGCTTTTAAATAAACAGAGTAAATGGTAAATTTCAATTATTCAGGTTCAGTTCAATTTCAGACATTAGTGAAGTTAAAGATGTATTTTTTTTTCTCATCCAAGTTCACTGACCCGCTAAAGTCTATCCATGGACTCCTTGGGGGAATCCTTAGACCCCCTCCCCCAGTTAAAAGCCCCTGCTCTAGAGCCACTGACCTTTCCACTGTAGAATGCTGGCTTTGCCTTTTTCAGGAGATTAATGGAAATCCCAGAACAAAACCTTAATGAAATATCTTTATGCTTAAATATTATACTTCTCCATTAAAATGCATGGAATATGGATTAATTTAGAAGATATGGTGTAAAAGTGTTGAAAATAGCCAAATCACTGCCGAGGCAGAATGAACTCAGATTATTTAACTGAAAGGAAGTGTGCCTGACTGTTTCAACTCAAAATAATGCTGACCCTGAAGGGTCTAGATGCTCAATTTGATTTACCTATTAATTCTATTTGGTATTTCTGATTGTGTCTGATCAGATCCCAGCATTATCATAGCCTGGCATGTACATATTTACGTGAAACCTGAGCATTGACTGGAAGAAAAAGAGGTAATGAAAAAAAGGCTTTGAATAAATTGCTTCATTTTAGGATAGGTTTTTTTTTTTTTTAAGAAAAATAGCATATGCAAAGTTTCTGAGCTTTTAGCAAATTATAGTCATGCATAAGTGAAGGAAAATTAAAAACCAAATGTCGTATGTGTTCAGAATGCTGTAAAAGGCAGAAAAGTTGTGCTGCATTTCTGTGCCTGAAACCCAAGCTATTCCTACCATGATTATATTTACCATTTTGGTAATTCCCCAAACAGCTATTGCAAAGGAGGGTAAGAGACAGCCTCAGGCTAGAAATGCAAATTCCCGGCGTTTTAACAACAGGGAAAGATTGTTTGGCGGGCCAATAGGAAGCAAGCTCTTGGCCTAGCTGTAATAATGTGAGCCTAACATGCCATCCCAGCCTACAACTTTCCTGAAAGTGCTATCCTACTATCTTCCAGTGATGATCTCCATAGCAACCTCACCTTCAGTGACACAGAAGAAACAGCTCTGATTCTGTGCTTTAGAATGACACATATCCCTGGCTGGATCAGTGAATTTGTTGAAAATATTTCTCTAAAGCTATTTTTAATGGATGAAAGATCAGTTCAGGGACTGAGGTCACTCAACAGATTAAACCAACAAGACCAGGGTATAGAAACGACTGTGTTCAGCTCAACAGTTACTGAGTGTCCTCTCTGTCTAGGACATTTTGCTTGCGTAAGGGGAATACGATAAGCAAGATGAATTCTTATTCACTAATTGTTTTTATTGATTATTAATGTACTCTTATGGTCTAATATAGTTTGAAGTCAATGAATCACAAAATTCTGTAGCTATAACGGACCTGAGGAGTTATCACTTGGCTTACTGTCCCATTGTATAGGTGAGAAGGCTGAGGACCAGAAAGGAAAAGTTGCTGTCCTAGCAAATGGCAAAGCCAGCATTGGGACCCTCATCACTAGGCTCACACTCCTGCTTTCTCTCCACTCTGCCAAACTGCCTTTATTCTAAGGCCATATGCAGATCCATCTTCAGAGATCTGATCGGGAGGGGAAGATCCATGGAGCCCAGGCACTGACATTAATGCTTTCTGTTCATCCTCAAGGGAGTGTCTGGAAAGGTTGTGGTTCTTCAAAATGAAAATATAAATAACTGTAATATCTATTTTACAAGGTTACTGTGAGGCCTACTGTGAGATAATGTATGTAAAGTGCTTTGAAAACTTAAGGCTTCCTGTACATGTCATTTACCATCATTCTATCTTAACACGGAGGCCTTGAAAGATTAGCGCCTTGTCAAAAACCACAGGCTAAACTTGAAGGTGTCCTCTGAGGCCTTCTAGTCCAAACCCTTCCCTTTCCAAAGGAGGAAACTCAGGCCAGGGGAGGTTAAGGGACTGGTCCAGGGCCCCACAGGTAAGAAGCAGCAGAGGGGGGATTTAAACCCAGATCCTTTGACTTCAGAGTTGTTTCCTTTTCTCTTGTACCAAGCCCCCTCCTCCAGGCATATGACTCAGCAATGCCAGGGCCAGAACTAGAACTCAGGGCTGTTGGCTACCAAATCCAGGATCCTGAATTTCCTCTGTAAGTGAAATGCCAAGATCTCATGCTCCAGCTCATGAGCGAACCAGGACAGCCATCAAGCAAAAGTCACCATAATAAATATTTACAGAGCTAAATGGTGCAGTGTTAAGATAGAATGATGGTAAATGACATGTACAGGAAGCCTGTACATGTAGTGAACTCGGAGTTAAGAAGACCTGAGTTCAAATCCTCCTTCAGCTACATACTGGCTGTTTGGCTCTGGGCACATCACAAAATCTCTCTTAGCTTCTTAGCTGTATCTACAAAATGGGGATAATGACGGCACCCACCTCACAGCCTCATTATGAGGATAGAAAGAGAAAGTATAGGGAAAGGACTCCGTACACCTTAAAGTAGCATACGAATGCTATTGTTATTGCTGTTGCTGCTATTATGATGATGATGATGATTGCACTGACCAGGGCAGCTCACTTTCTTCTTCCCGTTCTCCTTCTTCCTCTTGTTCTCCTCCCGCTTGTCATTGCTGTTCATCCTCATCCTCATCCTCATCATCTTCTCCTCTTCCTCCTCCTCCTCCTCCTCCTTCTTCCCAGGACAGCCTGCTTGCTTATCATCATCATTGTGGTCATTGCCATTGTCATCTTGGCTGTTTAATGCATATTTCAAAACAAAAGCAAACTAATTCCTTTTCAGTTGCATGTTATAGTATCTTCATTTAAAAATCCAATTTCACATATTAGAGGATTTGTGAAGCTTTTATGACATGAATCTAAATTCAGGAACTAGGGGGATGCTTTTGGAACCATGATGACAGAGGGTCCATGTAATTCAAAGGCCTAGGCCATCCGCTCTTGGAATTAAGATTGCCAAGCAGATGAAGACGGTTCACAAAAGAGATGATCAATAGGATCTTTCCAGTTATTCCTAACTCAGAAAACAGAAAGTTAGTCAGTGGTGACCAACTGTTATTGCTCATTAACTGCTTGCCCAGCTCTATGCTGAGCAATGAGGAGACAAAGAAGGGCTTCAAAACCCACTCCCTGCTCTCGAGGAGTTCACGGTCTTATGGGGGACAAGGTGTGTTTGTTGTTGTGGTCTGGGTCATGTGAGTCCTGTCCAGCTCTCATGTCCTCCTCATCTGGGGTTTTCTTGGCAAAGATTCTGGAGTGGTTTGCCATTTCCTTCTCCAGATGGGTTTTCCTGGCTTCAGGCCCCACACTATCCACTGCACACACACACACATACACACACACAGAGTTGAGTTTGCTCAGTTAAAAACCAAGCATATAAAAAAAATAGAAACCAAGCACATCAACCAATAAGAGGTCTACTGATACTGAGAACACTGCCCACTGGTGATTAAATTAAAATTCTTAGTCTGTGTTTTAAAGAGATATTTGAGGAAGAGCCAATATTTTGTTATTGACCACTTAGAAGACCTGAGGTTCAACTCTATGACCATCTTGTTATGTCAGTGTGTGTGCGTGTGTGTGTGTGTGTGTGTGTGTGTATGTGTGTGTGTGAAGGAAAGAACATTTATTAAGCACCTACTATATGCCAGTTACTGGGCAAAGTTCTGGGAATTCAAAGAAAAGGCAAGAGACAGTCCCTGATCTCAAAGAGCTCTAACGGGGGAAAAAAACTTACAAACAGCTATGTACAAAGAAGATATAGACGGGACGAACTGGGGATAATTTCAGAGGGGAGACATTAGCAATAGGAATAGAGGGAGGGTCATCCCACAGAGCTATGGGCTCTCCAGAGCTAAAAGAAATTTGAGGAAGATATGGAGTCAAGAAAGGCTTAATAGGAGGGAGGGACCTGATATATCGTAGCTCCATCAGCAAAGGAAGATGAGGAGAGAGCCCATTGCATATATGAGGAAATTGAATAAAACCAATGAGTTAGGAAAGGAAATGAGTCCTGGGAAGGAGGAGGAGGAGAAGGAGGAGGAGGAGGAGGATGAACAGCAATGACAACAGGAAGGAGAACAAGAATGAGAACAAGAAGAAGAAGAAGATGATGATGATGAGGAGGAGGAGGAGGAGGAGGAGGAGGAGGAGGAGGAGGATGAGGGTAGGATGAGAACTGGGGACAGAAACCAGTTTGACGGGCATGTAGAATGTACAAGGGGAGTAGTCTGAAGTTAGGCTACAAAGAAGGAAGCGAGAGCCAGATTTTACAAAGGCTCTGAAATTTATCTGCCAAGCAAGGAGAGAACGAACCAGGGAAAACACAGGGGCAGAGCATGGGGGCAAGTAGCATGTAGTATGTAATGAGTTTTTTAAAATTGTGCTTATTTTTACTAGTCAGCCGGAGGACACAAGTAGTTCAAAATTAACTAATCTAAGAGCAAAGTAAAGAAAACAATAATAAAAGATTTCTCTTGTAAACCTAGGACCTATTCTTTCACAATAGTATGCAATAACTTAAAACACATACAGGTATTTGTATGATAAATATACGGATATTTATAACTTAAATCTATTCCCTTTGACTTGTGTGAACACAAGCCAGCATCATAAATCAATCATTTTGCTGACCTTGCTAGGTTTTAGTCAACCCAGGCTTGTTCCCAGTAAACATCTCTTTCTTCTCTGTTATTATTGTTACTATTTTTGTTGTTGTTGTTATTTTCCTAAGTGCTTGTGATGTATCTGCTTAATGATCTGCTCTATAATGTTCAAGGGCTAAAATAAAGCATTTCTAGAATCCAGTAGTCGCCTTTCACTGCCCTGTGACAACTGAGACATTTAAGTGTCTCTTTTCGTTGGTCTGCTTGAGTGTCTACAAGTGGTTTTTTTCCCCCCTTTTCCTTACTTGAGTCTTTTAAAACCTCTACATATTCTTTTGTAAAGGCTTAATATTCCCCTCCCCCCCCCAGCAGTTATGATGGTAGTCAATGACAATGAAAGTTAGTTATGATAGTTTGAACTAGCCTGGATGCAAGATTAAACAAAGAGGTTATTGTGATTTAAGACAATACATGACCACAGTGTAAACCAAATATATTGTGGTAAAGAACTGATTTCTCCAAATTCTCTTTCTGGGTAGAAAGATCCCTAGGCAAGGAACCTTGCACTGGCATAGCTGCCTATTGAGAAAAGCAATAAAACATTCAAAGAAAGGAGAGAAAAGCACACAGACTAGCAAGACCCCCTAAGGCTTGGTGGTTGTTGAATTGGACACTGGATGGAAACTCTCTCTCTCTTGTTAGACTGTATGTGCTGGGGTGGGGGTGGGGATAGGGGGGATTGGATTCTGGAATCAGCCCGTGGCTTGGTGTCACTTTTCTCTAATCATGAAATGTAAATACGTACTGCAGTTTGGGGGTAACATTTTTGATCTGTTGAGCCTTTTGATGAAATTACAGAAATGGAAAAATAAACCCTCCACTCTATATGAGTTTTGAAATTATGCATTTGGTGGAAAAAAAATGAATACATAAAAAGGGGGGAGGGGAAATTCCTTGTGGGTTGGGTTTTTTTTTTTTTGAAAGCTTCATTAGAGTTTGTGGGCATTCCTTTATTTGATGTCGCTGTTTTTAAATGTAAGTTCCCAGTGTATTCCCTTCCCCACATCCACAATGGAGAAGGAGCAAACAAGCTCCCATTTGGTTTTGGTTTTTGGTTTGTCAGGACCTATTCCCCCTGCTCTGGACAGATTGTTAGTAGCCTAAAGGTTTAGTCATTTACTCTCTCCCCAACTCCTGCTTTGACTGCCTCTTTCACTTTCTTAACCTCAGGCATCCCCTACAGTGTTCAAATCCCTCCTGGTTAACCAAACCCCTCCCCTTTGAATTCACAAATGAACAAGCATACCTCCTATGTACTTAGCACTGTGCTACTAAAACACATTTGTAATTTCATAATGTTCTTCGTAGTGACTGGAACAGAATTATGGGTTCTAAATTAGAGTTGAAGGGATCTTAGAGGTCATCTAGTCAGTCCAAGTCACATTCTACAGATGAAGAAACTGAGGCCCAAAGAATTAAAGGGACTTGTTACTAAGTCACATAATCTAATAAAATCCAATCTGCATATAGTAACCAGCCATTGTGTGAAAAGTCCTGCCTAGATGATGGGGACACAAAGACAAAATGAAAAATAGCCCCTGTTCTGAGGATGTCTACTGTCTGCAGGGGGAATGTAACATGCAAAGAGTTAAGTGGATAAAATGATCATTTGAAGAGAAAGAGAGTACTGGCATCAGGAAAGACTTTCCAAAGGAGATGGCTCCTAAACTGAGCCTTGGAGAGTGTCAGGGGTGCTAAGAGACCAAGGTGAGAAGGGCCGTCATGCCAGGCAGGGGGATGGACCCGTGCATAAACCGAGAATAGGAAATAGAATGCCAAGTTCAGGGAGCAGCAACAGAGCCAGTTTGGGTAGAACGTAGAGTTCAGAGGAGTTAAACCTGGAAAAGCAGAGCCAGATTTCAAAGGCAGATCTCCTGACTCTAAATCTAGTGTTATTTCCCCTTCTCTCTCTCTCTCTCTCTCTCCATTCCAATACCTTCTTGGCAGTGTTTCTTCACAACTAAAACTTTTCCACAGAGACCATGAAAAATATTTCTCCCTGTCATCTATGGCCAATTCTTTTTAGACTGAGTAGAAGGTACAGTACTTATAAATGCAACCTGGACCTTTCAGACTGAAATATTAAGACCACTGTGTGAAATTGAGCTACTTTCTCCTTTGGGTAAAGAAAATGATGACACTGTTCACAGTACATAATTTTCCCTGGAGAGATGGGTTATAAGGCCAGTTTTCATGATAGGACTTAAGAAGAGGCTTAATCAGAGCCCCAAAGTGCAGCCAGCTCTCATCCCACTTCTCTGGCTGACACTATAAAATGCTGAGGACCAGAAAAATTAGCCTTTGGCAAAATGGTGCCACTGGCTGGAATTTGTCTTTACTGCCCTTCATCTCCTCCTTGTCATGACTCACTAGCATCACCTTCCACTATTCTCCTCTCTTCCATCTTATTTTTAGGGGAAAATTCCTTTTCAAAAAGTTTCAAGTACAATTTTTTCAGCATTTTTTTCGTTCAGGCAGACAATTTAATACCAACTCCAGGTCAATGTGCCTCCCACCTTCCTCATGCCCTGAGCCCCCTGCTTTGTGGTCCCCATGCTCATTGTGCCCTCTCATCTTTGCTGTCTAACTTCTTCCCACCTTCTTTCTGAAATGGGGAGCAGAGAAGGGGAGAGATAAATAGATGGAGAAGAAAAAGATGTGACTGTGCTCACACATATGTCTTCTTAACCTCTGTTTGCTACAGTGCTCTTCTTCCTGGGAATTTGAATCTTTGCTATTTATTGATTCCTTTATTGAGTGAACCTCTTGCAAAAGGCACTGTAATGTAGGACAGCTAGCTAGCTAGCCAGAGCATTTATTAAACTCTTACAAAGTGCCAGACACTATGCTTAGCACTAGGGATACAATTTTATTTTACAAAGCAAGATAGTCACTGCCCTCAGAGAGTTTTCTTTCTAATGGGGAAAGAAAAAACATAACAGGGAGCTAGAAATGGAGAGGAAGGGAGCTACTACCTAGCTCTTGATGTAGAGAGGAGCTGGAAGTGAAGTTCTGTCCTGGAATCAGGAAGATTCTACTGGCTGAGTTCAAATCCAACCTCATATACTTACTAGCTGTGTGACCCTGGACTAGTCACTTAGCCCTGTTTGCCTCAGATTTCTCATCTGTAAAATGGGCTGGAGAAGGAAATGGCAAACCACTTGAGCATCTTTTCTAAGAAAACCCCAAATGGGGAAGAGTTGGACCCAACTGAAGTGAGTGAAGAATTGAGTGGTGGTGGTGGTGGTAGTGGTGGTGGTGGTGGTGGTGGTGGTGGTGGTGGTGGTAAAGTTTTCATCCTGTTCTTCATTTGGGGTTCTTTCCACCTACTCTCCCCCAGGATAGTCAGGCCTCTTGTTTCGTGGGATGACTGGACTTTGAGCTGTAAAGGACCTTAGAAGTCATGAAGTCCAACCTTGGCTTTTGTAGCCTGCTCTTCATGTCCCAGACGCTTTGGCTGAGGCTCAAACATGTATGACTTGCCCAACATCAAACAGCTACCAAGCAGCAGTACCGATACTCCCAAATCCAAAATTCTTCCCACTGCTCCATGCTGTTTCCCACAACTTTCAATATTTTTAGTGCCCTTGTGAAGAATGAGGTCCCACCCATAATTCCAATGGTGGACTGGTGTTGCTAGGTTTGGGGGTGTCTTCAATACCCTAATTGTGATATAGAAAGATCTTGTTCCAGTAAAGGAAATTCAGTTACAGGATCACTGATTTGGAGCTCACAAGGCCTCAGATACCATCTACTCTAACCTCTCACTTTACAGATAAAAAAACTGAGTCACAGAGAGGTTATTTGCCCAAGCTTCTATGTGTATGAACTGGCAGAAACTGGATTTGGACTTAGGTTTGCTGATCCCAGGACTCTTTCCATAGTACTGTAGTGCATTCTGAGTGTTGGAGGGTAGACATGTAGGGAAGCAGGCAGTCTGGTGTGCATGTAATAGTACCCCCACAGGTAGTAGCCTCTTCCATGCCAGGTTTCAGGCCAGTCCAGCATAAATACAGTGGAGATTGCATTGCATTTGGTGTCAGAGGACCTGGGTTAGAACCTGGCTCTGTGACTTAGCTGTGTGACCTTGGGCAAGTCATTTAACCTCCCTGTTTTTCAGTGTCCTCATGTAAAATGAAAAGGTTAGATTATATGACCCCTAAATTTCCTTACAGCTTTAAGTCTGTGCTCTTCTTGAACCCTGACTGTATACAGTATAGACTTTGTTCCAGCCCCAGTGACATTAGGTTTTGGTCAATTTCTTTATTCCGTGACTTACGAAGACAGTAGGCTAGAGTTGAGAAGTAGACTGACTGCATGATGCATCCAGGGTATGGTGGGTTATAGAGAGTAAGGATTTTTCTTTCTTTGTATTTGTACTCCTGGGCTTGCCACAGTGCCTGAAGCACAGTAGGACTCAATAAATGCTTATTCTTCAATTGATTAGCTCTCCTGGCTTTGCTGGTTGGCTTAGTGGCAGCTAGGTCATATATTGGATAGATTGCTGCATCTTGGAGTGCAAAAGACCTGAATTCAAATCTTCCCTCACATACTTACTAGCTATGTGATCTGGGGCAAGGTACTTAACCTTTATCAGTCTCAGTTTCCTCATCTGTAAAATGGGGATAATAATAGCATCTACCTTGTAGTACATAGGATCAAATGATATGATAATGATGTGTGGAAAGTGTTTTGCAAACTTCAAAATGCTAAAGAAATGTTAGTATCATTGTTATTGATTGTTATTACTATTATTATTATTATTCTAGACCTCAGAGTTTTGATTCAGCCTTTTTTTTTTTTTTGATGTGGTCATTTTCCTGAAGTCAGATCTCCCAGTGTAGGGAATTATGAATCCATTCTGTCATGACATGGAACATGGACCTATTCAGGGAGGAAGAATTCATACCTGACCCTTAAAACTTCCTCTTTGCCTAACAAGTTTTCAGAGAGGGAAAGAGATGTGATTATAAGCAGCAAAATGGATCATGAGTCTCATGACAAGAAATCATCGATATGGCTAAAAGTAGTTATTGCATCCAAAGTTAATTTTAGAATGTCATTTCCACATAGATATTTTTTATAACTGGTGGAGAAGGCTGAGGTGATCACTTTCCCTTTCCAGAATACGTTGCCATTCTCAGACCTGGCCAAGAGCTCTGCCCAAGAAGCAGCTTTAGCTCAATCTGTCAACTGTACCTTGGGTTTTATAGGGTGACCAACGAGAACAGTGCTACTGATCTGGAAGGAGAAATCTTCCTAACAACTGGAGCTGTCCAGAAGCGGATGGGCTTCCTCAAGCGCTCAGGGGTTCCTCCTCACGGTGGAAGTCTTCAAATAGAGCCTTGATGACTACTTGGAGCTACTCATGAGACCATGAATTTGGACTTGGAAGGGATCTTAGAGGCCATCAGTTCCAACCCCATCATTTATAGATGAGGAAACTGAGGCACACAGAAGTGTAGTGACTTGTCCAGGGTTATCTAGCTAGTAAATGTCTGAGATAGGATTCGAACCCAAGTCTTCCCGACTCCAAGTAATAAATAGTATTAGCATCATGCCTTAAGGTTTGCAAAGCTCTTTAGAAATATTATCTCATTTTATCTGCACAACAATGAAGTTTAGTCAGGAATGTGATTATTAGTCTCCATTGTACAGATGAGGAAATGGAAATTTATGCAGCTGAATTTGCAGACTTGTCCAGCTAGCGGATTGTCAAAAACAGAGCTCAAACTCAGCTCTTTTACTTTGAGGCCAGGGGTCTTAAACTGCTCCACCGACCTGGATGCCATGTTTTTAGCCGCGAAGAGAGCGTAAAATGAGGCTTTACAGGACCAGAACAAAACCTGTCAAATCATAGGTGCCACTGAGCTGTTCTACTTCCCACAGGCATGAAAACAACCGTTTAATAGCCATCTTTGGCAGGCAATCCGCATGCTTACATTTGACTGTGAGATGTCACTTTTTGTAGGATGAATTTTGGAGCCTTTTTTTGTGAGAGAAAAATGACAGAAGCATTGATTACAACCCAAGGAACTGTAATTATTTCTCTAATTTAATTTCTTTAAGCTAAAACAGGATGAAAGGAGGCAACTATATTGCAGTAGCAGGTCCCATAATTTTGCAAAGTATACCAGCGACTGCTCTTTTGCAATAGGTAGAATGGGGCATCAGTAATTCACCTCAACAAGCATTTGTTAAATGCAGGCTGCATTTAACACTGTGCAAGATGGCAGGAAGACAGAGATGAAAAAACAGTAGTGGACTGAGTGCTGGATTTGAGTCAGCCTCCGTCTGAGTCCTCCCTGGCCCTGGGCAAATCTCTTTGGGCCTCAGTTTCTTCATCTTCCCATGGCACCACGCTGTCTTTAGGAGAATGCCTCACAATACTGTTCTTCACATTGAGTTCTGATTAATATTTTGGTGGTGGTGGTGGTCGTGTGTGTGTGTGTGTGTGTGTATACACATGTGTGTATGTGTGTGTACATGTGTGTATACGTGTGTGTATACGTGTGTGTCTGTCTCTCTGTGTGTGTATGTGTGTGTACATGTGTGTATACGTGTGTGTATACGTGTGTGTCTGTCTCTGTGTGTGTATGTGTGTGTACGTGTGTGTATACGTGTGTGTATACGTGTGTGTATACGTGTGTGTCTGTCTCTGTGTGTGTATGTGTGTGTACGTGTGTGTATACGTGTGTGTATACGTGTGTGTCTGTCTCTCTGTGTGTGTACGTGTGTGTACATGTGTGTGTATACGTGTGTGTGGGTGTGGACATCGAATGTCTGCTCGTCCATTTTAAGGAGGACACAGAGGTGGGACAATTCTTTACCATACTTGATCATCAAATTGGAATGAAAATTATCTCAACTGGCAGAAATATTTAGTTGACACCAATGAGATTTAATACATACAAATGTAAATTGCTTCAATTGCTTTAAAACACCCAACAACAAAGTTGCACAAATATGAAATTAGTGTGTGTGTGTGTTCAGTCGCTTCAGTCATGTCCAACTATTCATGACCCCATGTAGGGTTTTCTTGGCAGACATACTGGTGTGGTCTGCCATTCCCTTCTCCAAATGGGGAAATTGAGGCAAACAGGCATAAGCAACTTCCCCAGGGTCACACAGCTAGTAAGTGGCTGAGGCCAGATTTGAACTCAGGAAATGGAGTCTTTCTTTCTTTTTTTTAAAAAAAATTTTTATTAATTTATTTTGATTTATCAACAATCACTTCCATATGCTTTTGAGTTGACAATTTTTCTCCCCCTTCCTTCCCCCCACCCTCCCCAAGACGGCACACAATCTGACGTAGGCTTTACATTTACATACCCATTAAACATATTTTCACATTAGTGAAGTTGTAAGTAAAAATTAAAACCAATAGGAGGAACCATCAGAAAGATGAAACAAAACTCAACTGAAGGTAAAAATGAGTGAGAGCGATTGGACTTCCATAGTTCTTTCTTTGGATGTGGACAGCATTTTCCATCCGAGGCCTCTGGAGATGTCTTAGATCCTGTAATGCTGAGAAGGGTTCAGTTTAAATCTTAGTCATTGCATAACGTGGCTGTTATTGTGTACAAAGTCCTCTTGGTTCTGCTCACTTCACTCAGCATCAGACCATATAAGTCTTTCCAGGTTTTTCTGAAGTCAGCCTGTTCATCATTTCTTATAGCACAATAGTATTCCATTACATTCATATACCACAACTTGCTCAGCCATTCCCCAATTGATGGGCATCCTCTCAATTTCCAATTCTTTGCCACCACAAAAAGAGCTGCTATGAATATTTTTGTACATGTGGGTCCTTTTCCCATTTGTTTGATCTCTTTGGGATATAGCCCTAGAAGTGCTATTGCTGGATCAAAGGGTATGCACATTTTTGTAGCCCTTTGGGCATAGTTCCAAATTGTTCTCCAAAATGGTTGGATCATTTCACAACTCCACCAACAATGTATTAGTGTTCCAATTTTCCCACATCTTCTCCAACATTTATCATTTTCCTGTTTTGTCATGTTGGCCAATCTGATAGGTGTGATGTGGTACCTCAGAGTTGTTTTGATTTGCATTTCTCTAATCAATAACGATTTAGAGCATTTTTTCATATGACTATAGATGGCTTTAATTTCTTCATCTGAGAACTGTCTGTTCATATCCTTTGACCATTTATCAATTGGGGAATGGCTTGTGTTCTTATAAATTTGTCTTAATTCTCTATATATTTTAGAAATGAGGCCTTTATCAGAGAGACTGGTTGTAAAAATTCTTTCCCAATTTTCTACCTTCCTTCTAATCTTAGTTGCATTGGCTTTGTTTGTGCAAAAACTTTTCAATTTAATGTAATCAAAATTATCCATTTTGCTTTTCATAATGTTCTCTATCTCCTGTTTGGTCATGAATTCTTCTGTTCTCCATAGATCTGATAGGTAAACTATTCCTTGTTCTCCCAGTTTACTTATGGTATCAGCCTTTATATCTAAGTCTGAACCCATTTTGACTTTATTTTGGTATATGGTGTGAGATTTGGGTTTATGACTAGTTTCTGCCATACTCTTTTCCAGTTTTCCCAGCAGTTTTTTTCAAAGAGTGGGTTCTTATCCCAGAAGCTGGGGTCTTTGGGTTTATCAAATAATAGATTACTATAGTCATTGACTACTGTGTCTTGCATATTTAACCTATTCCACTGATCCACCTCCCTATTTCTTAGCCAGTACCAAGCAGTTTTGATGATTGCTGCTTTATAATACAATTTAAGATCTGGAATTGCTAGGCCACCTTCCCCTGCATTTCTTTTCATTAGTTCCTTTGATATTCTGGACCTTTTGTTTTTCCAAATGAATCTTGTTATTATTTTTTCTAACTCTATAAAATAATTTTTGGTAGTTTGATTGGTATGGCACTGAATAAGTAAATTAGCTTAGGTAGGATTGTCATTTTTATTATATTAGCTCGGCCTACCCATGAGCAACTGATGTTTTTCCAATTTTAGATCTGATTTTATTTGTGTGAAAAGTGTTTTGTAATTGTGTTCATAGAGTTCCTGGGTTTGTTTTGGGAGGTAGACTCCTAAATATTTTATAATGTCTAAGTAAGTTTAAATGGAAGTTTAAATATTTCTCTTTCTATCTCTTGCTGTTGGGCTTTGTTGGTAATATATAGAAATGCTGATGATTTATGTGGGTTTATTTTATAGCCTGCAACTTTGCTAAAGTTGTTTATTATTTCAAGTAGTTTTTTACTTGATTCTCTAGGATTCTCTAAGTATATCATCATGTCATCTGCAAAGAGTGATAGCTTTGTTTCTTCTTTGCCTATTCTAATGCCTTCAATTTCTTTTTCTTCTCTTATTGCTAAAGCTAAGGTTTCTAGTACAATATTGAATAATAGTGGTGATAATGGACATCCTTGTTTCACCCCATCTTATTGGAAATGCTTCTAGCCTGTCCCCATTACATATAATGCTTGCTGAAGGTTTTAGATAATGCTATTTATTATTTTAAGGAAGACTCCATTTATACCTATGCTTTCTAGTGTTTTTAATAGGAATGAGTGTTGTATTTTATCAAAAGCTTTTTCTGCATCTATTGAGATGATCATGTGGTTTCTGTTGGTTTTGTTGTTGATATGCTCAATGATGCTGATAGTTTTCCTAATATTGAACCAACCCTGCATTCCTGGTATAAATCCTACCTGGTCATAGTGTATTATTCTTGTGATAAGTTGCTGCAATCTACTTGCTAGTATTTTGTTTAAAATTTTTGCATCTATATTCATTAGAGAAATTGGTCTATAATTTTCTTTCTCTATTTTGACTCTTCCTGGTTTAGGTATCAACACCATATTTGTATCATAAAAAGAATTTGGTAAGACTCCTTCTTCACCTATTTTCCCAAATAGTCTATATAGTATTGGAATTAATTGTTCTTTAAATGTTTGATAGAATTCATGTAAATCCATCTGGCCCTGGAGATTTTTTCCTAGGGAGTTCATCAATGGCTTGTTCAATTTCTTTTTCTGAGATGGGGTTATTTAAGTATTTTACTTCCTCTTCGTTAATCTGGGCAATTTATATTTTTGTAAATATGTATCCATTTCACTAAGATTGTCAAATTTGTTGGCATATAGTTGGGCAAAATAATTCCTAATTATTGTTTTAATTTCCTCTTCCTTGGTGGTAGCTTCACCCTTTTCATTCTTGATACTAGTAATTTGGTTTTCTTCTTTCTTTTTTTTAATTAAATTAACCAAAGGCTTATCTATTTTATTGGTTTTTTCATAAAACCAGCTCTTAGTTTTATTTATTAGTTCAATAGTTTTCTTAATTTCAATTTTATTAATTTTTCCTTTGGTTTTCAATATTTCTAATTTGGTGTTTAGTTGAGGATTTTTAATTTGTTCTTTTTCTAGTTTTTTTAGTTGTATGCCCAATTCATTAATCTCCTCTTTTTCTATTTTATTTATGTAAGCATTTAGAGATATAAAACTTCCCCTAAGAACTGCTTTCACTGCATCCCATAGGTTTTGGTATGTTGTCTCATTATTGTCATTCTCTTGAATGAAATTATTGATTGTTTCTATGATTTGTTGTTTGACCCAATCATTTTTTAGGATTAGATTATTTAGTTTCCAATTATTTTTTAGTCTATCTTTCCATGGCCCTTTATTACATATAATTTTTATTGCATCATGATCTGAAAAGGATGCATTTAATATTTCTGCCTTTCTGCATTGGATTGTGAGGTTTTTATGCCCTAGTACATGGTCAATTTTTGTGTATGTGCCATGTACTGCAGAAAAAAGTATATTCCTTTCTATCCCCATTCAGTTTTCTCCAGAGGTCTATCATACCTAACTTTTCTAATGTTCTATTCACCTCCTTAACTTCTTTCTTGTTTATTTTGTGGTTAGATTTATCTAGTGCAGAGAGGGGAGGTTCAGGTCCCCCACTAGTATAGTTTTGCTGTCTATTTCTTCCTGTAACTCCCTGAACTTCTCCTGTAAGAATTTGGATGCTATACCATTTGGTGCATATATGTTTAGTAATGATATTACTTCATTGTCTATGGTGCCTTTTAGCAGGATGTAGTTTCCTTCCTTATCTCTTTTGATTAGATCTATTTTTGCTTTTGCTTTGTCTGAGATCAGGATTGCTACCCCTGCTTTTTTTACTTCAGCTGACGCATAATATATTCTGCTCCAGCCTTTTACCTTTACCTGTATGTGTCACTCTTTTTCAAATGTGTTTCCTGTAAACAACATATTGTAGGATTATGGTTTTTAATCCATTCTGCAATCCATTTCTGTTTTATGGGAGAGTTCATCCCATTCACATTCACAGTTATGATTACTATCTGTGTCTTTTTCTCCATCCTTCCCCCCATTTATGCTTTTCTTTCTCCTTTTTCCTTTTCCCCCTTCACTAGTGTTTTGCTTTTGACCACCGCCTCCTTCAGTCCCTCTCCCTTTTATTATCCCTTTCCCTTTTCTTCCCCTTTAGTCTTACTGCTTCTTCCCTCCCTTCTTTCCCCCCTCCCTTTTTTTCCCCCTCCCTTTTCTTTCCCCTTTTCCCTCCTACTGCCTATAGGGCAAGTTAGATTTCTATACCTAACTGATTATATTATGCCCTTCTTGAGCCAAATCTGATGAGAGTAAGGTTCAAACAATGCTCCCCTCCCTTCTTTCCCTCTGCTGTAATAGGATTTTGTGTCTTTTCCTGTAATGTAATTTACCCTTGTCTGCCTCCTCCTTTCTCAGTACATTTTCTAAGATCAGATTGATCCACTTATTCCATTTAACCCACTTGGTTAGATTTTTTTTTTTATCATTACATCAAAGTCAACTAATATCCACCCTCTTTATGTATACTCCTTTAACAAGGTGTAATAACAATACAGTTCTCAAGGGTTGCAAGTCTCATATTCCCTTGTAGGGGTTTAAACAGCTCCCCCCCATTAACAACATATTGTATCTTCTGTCCCATTTACCTTTTTAAGTCCTTCTTGAGTCCTGTACTTGAAGATCAAATTTTTTGTTGAGCTCTGGTCTTTTTATCAGGAAAGTTTGGAAGTCTCCTATTTCATTGAATATCCACCTCCTCCCTTGAAAAATGATGCTCATTTTTGCTGGGTAATTGATCCTTGGCTGCATTCCAAGCTCCTTTGCCTTACGGAATATCATGTTCCATGCCCTGTGGTCTTTTAATGTAGAAGCTGCAAGGTCCTGTGTAATCCTGACTGTGGTTCCATGATATTTAAATTGTTTCTTTCTGGCTGCTTGCAGCACCTTCTCTTTCATCTGGTAATTTTGGAATTTTGCTATTATATTCCTTGGCATTGTCAATTTGGGATCTCTTTCAGGTGGTGATCAGTGGATTCTTTCTATGGTTATTTTCCCTTCTGGTTCTAGGACTTCAGGGCAGTTTTCCTTTATGATTTCCTGAAAGATACTGTCCAGGCTCTTTTTTTCATCATGATTTTCAGGTAGTCCAATAATTTTTAAATTGTCTCTCCTGAGTCAGTTTTCCAGGTCGGTTGTTTTACTGATGAGGTATTTTGCATTTTCATCTATTTTTTCATTTTTTGTTTCTGTTTGACTGATTCTTGCTCTCTCATAGAGACATTAGTTTCCATTTGTCCAATTCTAGTTTTTAACAGATTGTTTTCTTCTGTTAGTTTTTGTACTTCCTTCTTCAACTGGCCAATTGTGTTTTTTAGGGACTTGTTTTCTTCAGTATACTCTTCTGTTAGTTTTTGTCTTCCTTCTTCAATTGGCCAATTGTGTTTTTTAGGGATTTGTTTTCTTCAGTGCATTTTTTTTCCAATTGGCCAATTGTATTTTTGAAGGACTCTTCTACCTCTCTCATTTGACTATTAAACTCCTACTTGAGCTCCTCTAAGAAGACTTTTTGGGCTTCAGACCAGTTCATATTCCCTTTTGTTGTTGCAGATGTGGGTTTGTTGACAATGTTGTCCTCTTCAGAATTTCTGTCTTGATCTTCACTCTTCTCATAATATGAATCTATGGTACGTTTCTTTTTACTCATGGTGTTTCTTTATTCCCTGGCCTTTAAAGAGATTGAGCTCTCCTGCTGGGGAACAGAGGGTAGACCCAAGCTTCTTGTGTTGGGAGCCTAGGTCTTGGTCACTGGCTTTGTGCTGGGGCCTCTTATGCTGGCAATTGGAGGCTGTAGCTTACCTTGTGTTGGGCTGGAATCAGCAAGGCTGGAACTTTCAGGCAATTCTAGGTTGCCTGCTTTTCCTTTCCTTTAGCTTTCTTCAGCTCCTTTTAGATGGGTGCTGCAGGGTGTTTATCTGCCTGGGGCCCCCTGCAGTGTTGTCTCCCTCGTTTCTGCTAATCCACTGGGAGTTTCCTTTGCTGTAGAGTACCGAGGCACCTGGTGGTTTTCTGAGCTGGTTTCCACCAGTTACCCCCACCCTCACTGAGGCACTCAAAGGTGCAGGTGTTGGTGTTTGCCTGTTCTACCACCTGGGCTTCAGGATTTCTTCACAATTGGAGCCTGCAGGGCTCTGACAGCTTACCTGGTGTTGGGCTGGAACCAGAAAGGCCAGGGCTTTAGGAAGCCTTTAGCTTGTTTTCTTCACCTCCTTTCAGATGAATGCCGCAGGGTACTTATCTGCCTGGGGCCCCTTGTAGTTCTGCCTCCCTTATTTTTGCTGAGGCACTGGGAGACCCGTTTGCTGGGCTGCTGCACTGCTGCTCCGTGTCTTTCTTCTAGTTCAGCTGTTCCAGGGTTTTTTTCTGGGTTGATATTTTCTGGGTTTTCAGAGGTTGATAGGGGAGAGTGAGAGTGACTACCTTTTCACTCCGCCATCTTGGCTCCCAGAAGCAGAAGTTTGAAGTTCAGTCTTTCTGACTTGAGGCCCAGCACTCTATTCAGTGCACCACTAACCTGCCCACGAGATTAGGGAGATGTGGCTAAAAAGCAATCCATGCAAAATAAAAAGACCCAGGGACTCAATGAGACTGGAAGTTTAAGTATCTTGTGTAATGTGGCGACCAAGGAAAATATATAATGAAAAGAAAGATGAATTTGGAGTCAAGGGGACCTGGGTTCAAACCGTAATTCTTTCATTTATTGCCAGTATGATATCAGGCAAGCTGATTCACCTCTCTGAGACTCAGTTTCCTCACCTGTAGCATTGGAGGCTGAACTAGAGAGTTTCTGAGTTCCCTTCTAGCTCTAAGTGTATAATCCTCTGAGGCGCCTAAGTGAATTCACTCTAAAGCTATATGAAGACATTCATGGTTTCCAGGGCCAACTAAGGGAGTGATGGAGTGTCTGCTGTTCTAGGCTAACCACACAGGAAGTGCTGTATCCATTTCTGGGAGTCACATTTCAGAGAGGCCATTAATGAATCCTGAGGAAGGTTTGTAGATTAGTGAAGGATCTGGAAACCATCTTGTTCAGGGATCAGTTTCTGGACTTGGGTGTCTTTGGCCTGGAGCAGAGAAGGCTTCAGTTGGGGTGTGACTGATGTCTTCAAGTATCTGAGTACCGGCCATGTTCATGATAAATTACAGACTTGTTTTGCCTGGTCACAGATAGAAGTTACAGAGGAGAGTATTTTAGTTTAGTCAGAAGCTAGGGGGAGGCTTCATCAGAGTTAGGAAATTCACAGCAAGCTTCACTCTATCTCTGGAATTCTTCAGACAAAGGGAAGGGAAGTCAAGGGGGGAAGGGGAAAGGCAAAAAGGGGGGGGAAGGGGGAAGGGAGCAGGGAAGGGAATAAACATTTATATAGTGCCTACTATGTACTAAGCATGGTGATTTTTACAAATATTATCTCATTTGACAGGCTGGGCAACCATTCCTTAGAGACGTTGTAAAAGAGATGGAGGTTTTGGTTATGGATTCTACTTATAGACCTCCAAAGTCACAACTATTAGTCTAAGTATATGAAGAATTTTCTTTCTAAATAAAACCAAGAAAATTCACCCTTTGCACAATAATCTTCCTCTGTTAGCAGTTCCTTTAAAGGGAGTGCAAAGTATGAGCTCTGCCACAGATGAACCCAACAGCTGAGATCAGAGAAAGGAAGCTCCAGCTGAACCCCCGGGTCAGCATATGGCTCTAGCTTCCTGGTCTTAACCTCCCTCTGTAAGATACTCACATGGCTGTTGTTGTTTGTCCTTCATTCTTGAAGAGGACCACAACGTGCAACTGAATTGGATCTAAGTGAGTGAGGGCTGCACAAAGTCACCATGTCAATAGAGCAGTCATTCATTCATCTGAGTAGGTAGGAGACCTCCACTTTTCATTCAATTTCTGATGAAATTTCACATAGAGTAGCTCATTTGATTCCTACCAAGGATCTACTGTTGTATTAGCCCCATTTGACAGAAGTTACATTCCTTGTCCATAATCATAAAGGTAGAAAGTGATAGATGTGAGTTCAAATCTAACCTTAGGTACTAACGATGTGACACTAGGCAAATCACTTAACTTTTCTGCCTCAGTATCCTGACCTGAAAAATGGGGACAATAGTAGCAATTTACTTCCCAGGGTTGTTGTGAGGATCAAATAAGATAATTTTAAAGCACTTGGCAAACCTTAAAGTGCTATATAAATGTGGCTATTATTATTTTGTTATTATTATTATTAGGAAGCCATTGGAGTGTTTGTTTAAGGAAAATTACTTTGGCAGCTATGTGAAGGATGGATCAGAGTAGGAAGAGATTTGAGGCAGGAGACAATTAGGTGGTAGCCAATTAGGTAAGTGGAGAGGGATCAGGTGTGAGAAGTATTCTGAAGGTAGAAACATCAAAGTGTGGCACCTGAACGTGGCAGGCCAGAAGAATGTTGGTGCCTTCAAAAGAAATAGGAAAGTTTGGAAGACAGGTAGCATCCAGGGGAATGGTGATGCATTGTATTGCGCACATGTGTGTTTCAGATGTCACTGGGATCTCCAGTTGGAACTGTCCAATTCTAAGGCAATTCATGATGTGAGACTAGAGCTTAGGGGAGAGACTGGGGCTAGACATACAAGTTTTGGCATCATTTCCATAGATGATATTTAAACCCATGGACAGTGACAAGGTTACCAAGAGTAAAAGTGTATAAAGAAGGGAAAAAGGCCTGAGAGACAGAATCCTGGGGAACATCTGCTGTTAGGATCATGACACAGACAGTAAACCAGCAACAGAGACTGAGAAGAACAGACAGACAGGAGAACCAGAAGATAGTAGTGTTATGGAAACCCAGAGAGAAGAGAGTACCCAGAAGGAGAGGATGGTCGAGAGTGTCAAAGGCAACATTAGGACTGAGAAAATACTTTCCAATTTAACAATTAAAAGATAAATAGCAATTTCACAGAGAGTAGTTTCAGTTAAGTGAGAAGTTCAGAAATCAGATTGTAAAGGGTTGAAGAGTCAGAACAGAAGAAATAGAAATTATGAGTACAGATGGATTTTTCAAGCAGTTTGGCTGAGAAATAGTGACATAGGATGATAATTTGAAAGGTAGTTAGGCTTTGGTGGTTTTTTCTAAAGATGGGGAAGAGCTAGGCAGGGTTAGAAGCAGTAGGGAAGGAAGGAGTTGATAGGGAGAGGTTAAAGATGAGAGAGAGAGAGAGAGAGAGAGAGAAGGAAGGAAAGAAGGAGGGAGGGAGGGAGAGAGAGAGAGAACGGAGAAGAAAGAGGAGGAAGAATGGTGATGAATGACAGTTCAAACTTCTGGAAAAGACAAAAGGGGATGGGTTCAAGTGCACATGTAGAGGAGTTGGTTAAGCAAGGAGAGGGCCTTTTTTCATTTTCAGAGGTGGAAGGAAAAGAGGAGAAGGGACATTGATTTCAAGAAATTTTGAGATTAAGAGGAGATAAAGGTAATGCATGCTGAATGGCCACAGTTTTCTCGGTAATGCAAGAGGTAAGGTCCTCACCTGATGGGGACATGATGGGAAGTAGAGGCACTGGAGAATAACTGAAGTTTGGAATAGCTTCTGTGAGGAGTGAGATAAAGAATCATTTAGAGAGGAATAAAAGGAAAATCTCAATGAAGTGGAGAGTCCCATTAAAATTGGACAACATGAATTATGATAACCAGTCAGTAAGGTTGTGAGATTTCCTCCAGCTTTTCCCACAACTCATGAGAAGAAAGGAGGAGGTGGTTGATGGGAGGAATCTTGGGTGGAGGTTTGAGCAGTGGCAGAGATTCAAGAACAGAGAACAGTTAGAGTTGAAATGGCTCTATTGGGTTGAGCAGCACTAAGAGCTTACTATGAACCAAGTACCATTAAATGCTTCCTTACGCATTAGCCCTCTTCTCACAGACTGCGGTACAGTTAAACTGGCCTTCTTAGTGTTTCTCCCACAGCATTCCATGTTTCCTACTTTCATGCTGATGTAATGGCTGTCCTCTGTGCCTAGAATGTGCTCCTACCTAATTCTCATCTCAAAAACCCTACTTTCCTTTAAGGATCTTACTACCTTCTGCATGGAGCTGTTTCTGATTCCCCTGGCTGCTCGTGCCAACTCTGCCCCACCCCAAATTGCCCTGGATTTAGTGTGTGTGTGTGTGTGTTCTACAAAAGTACATGTTGTCTCCCTTACTAGAATTCAAGCTACTTGAAAGCACAGCTGGCTTCATTTCTGCCCTTGTATCCTCATCACCTAGCTCAGAGTCTAGTCCAACGGTGGGGGACCCATGGCCTTGAGGCCACATGTGACCATCTAGGTCCTCAAGTGCGGCCCTTTGAATCCAAACTTCACAGAACAAAACCTTTTATGAAGAGGATTCTTTCTGTGAAGTTTGGATTCAGTGAAAGGCCTGCATTTGAGGGTTTAGAGGACCACATGTGGCCTCGAGGCTATAAGTTTCCCACCCCTGGTCTAGTACTTTGGCTCTTAACACATACTCATTGACTCACTGGCTACATTAATTACAAACCTCTCTATTGCCTTTGGCTTGTATATTTCCTTCTCCACTATGATCAAAGTTGTTGGTTTGGTTTTTTTCCCCTTTAACCATCAGAGCAAAAACAAAAAGGAAACGTATTCAGGGACTGTGCAGACAAAATTTGCCACCTGCATCTTCAGCAGGCCCCATGATTATTTCCACTGATCGGCTGAGTTGGTATTGAGTGGAAATGGGTGTTATGATTTGGGTACTTGCCCAGGCCCTAAGTGCTATTTCTGTATTGGCTATCTGTTGCCAAGACCACACTTACATCTGCCTAACTGGTAATACTAGGATATTTTATTCCCTTCCCTTTGGCCCCTGGGATCCTTTTGGTGTTCTCTTACTTCTTATAGGAGGTTCCCCTAAGACTGACTCTGAAAAGACCACGTACGGTTTTCAACTTAATAATAGACTAGAAGTGTCCTCATTAGGAAAAAAGAAGAGCAGGGGCTAGATGACTTGGAAGGCTCTAGTGCTCACATCTTATGGTTTGCAGTAAGTCTCTCTGGTTAGGTGAGCAGCAGTGAAGGGAAATATGCCTTGTGACCTAAAGTGTGTTTCTGGGGGAAATCACATGTAAATAGAGTTGGGTCAAGGAAAGGAGAAATAAAGTGACATCACATTTTTAGTTCCTGGTCACATCTTGAAAATACATAGCAATCTATCTATAAAGAGAAGCATCATTATCTAATGCAAAGTCACCTCTCAATTTGTGTGTTGGGAGTGGGTAAAGAGGAGATTTTTTAAACATTAGATTTTCTCAATGGTAAGTTTAATATGTATTGCTGATTCATACAAGGCTGAAGTCCCAGAAATGAACCAAAATGAAAGTAACCGAATGCTTCATGAATATCTGTGGACAACAATAATAACATTGGAGGCCACATGGAGTAGTTGAAAAAAAAATGGATTGAAGACTTGGATTTGGATCCTGGATTAGCTATGTGACCCTGTACAAGTCACTCCTTTATAAGCCTCACTTTTCACATGTGTAAAGTAAAGGAGTTGGATGAAATGATCTAAATGGTCTCTTCCAATTCTTATCCTATGGCTTTTCAGGCCTCTTTTGTCATTCTGTGACAAGAGAGGTGTGGCTGTCACTGTTTCCAATCCCAAGGAGGCTGGGATTTTCTCAGTTCTCTTCTGGCATAGGGTAGGAGATTGAGAGCCTTAAGGGACCTCAGCGACCATCTCAGTCAATCCCATCTTGCTACTGTTAAGGAAACAGGACTTTAGTGAATTAAGGCTAAGTTACTACCTCTCTGGGTCATGAGTGTCAGAGCTGGGATTTGAACCTTAACCCAAGGTCCTCTGAATCCAGTATGAGGCTTTTCCCACTTCACCTCACTGTACTAAGCCACCTAGGGCTTTTGGGAGCTACCTTGCTTTGGAGCCAAAGTCCTCAACGCATGAAAATAACTTTAAGCCTAGAAAGGAAGAAGCCCAAGGGAAATGCTATATCAAAATCTACATAAAAAGATAAATATTATGAAAAGTAACAAAAAGCACACACACAGAGTAGTTAATGACATTGGTGAGCAAAAATAGAGAAACCACTGAGCGTTTGATGAAGTCCAGGGACTGAAGATACAATAACCAGCATGGAGACAGTTGGCGCTTTCAAAGCCCTTACATTTGCTGACACATTACATCAGCAAGTAAGGCAGAGATGAAAAGAACAATGCATAGAAAGTGCAAACTAATATATGATCTCACAGCACTATGAAATGCAGGGGTTCTTAACCTGAGTTCCACGGACTCCTGTGGTTCCCATGGAGAGATTTCAGGTAGCCTAGGAACTTGGATGGGAAAAAGCTGGCATCTTTATCTCAACATGCCTATATACCAATATTCAATTGGTTTCCTCTGCAACTCTATGAATTTTATTTTATGCATTTGAAGATCTTATTCAGAGAAGGGATCCATAAGCTTCACCAGACTTCCTGCCGGAGGGTTCAAGACACAAAAAGAACTCTGCTTAATATCAATTTCTTATTACAATTCAACTGTGAACCCCCATTGACTGGGATTGAACTCACTGTTGGCTATTTTTAAATGGTGATTGGGTTTGGTTTTGTATCTTGACCTGTAATTATCGAGTTATCTCACACTGATGAAGATCTATATCTTGAAGGCTTTGGAATTTGGCTTAGGAGTACTGACTCATCCATTGTCACACAATCATTATGTGTCAAAGGCAAAATTTAAACCCATGTCTTCCTGACCCTGAGGCCAGTTCTCTATACAATATGTTAGCGATGTTAATATTGTTCCATTCATTAATTTGTTAAGGCCTGAAATATACTAATATTCCTATTATATCTAGACTCTTCTTTGGGGAAAGCCCTGAAACACAAAGCCCTTCATGGGAAAGGGGAAAACTAGTCACTCAGTCAGTCAATTAACATTTTGTAAGCACCTACTATGTTCTAGGCACTGTGATAAGCTTGGCTGATGCAAAAAGAGGCAAAAGACAGTTCCTGCCCTCGAGGAGATCACTGTCTAATCAGGGAGACAACAAGTGAAAAAACATGTAGAAACAAGCCAGTACAGGATAAAGAGGAAATAATTAAGAGAGGGATGACACAGGAATTAGGAGGGCTTGGGGAAGGCTTCTAATTTCCTTCTGCTTCTCTCTGTGGAACCTGCCTTCTTCCCTCTACTGCAGACCTCCCTACAGGAGCTTCCTGGAAGAGTGGAAGCCTATGGCCAATGGGACTCAACCTGGGCTCTTGTGACTCAGTATCCCCAGTCTGGGTAACTAGCTTGATGACTTGGCTTTGCATCTGGCTCTCCTTATTTTGAGCAAGAGGCAGCATGAAAAGAACCTTTGAATTCTCTCCTGGCTCTGGCATCGCTCCCTGGATGTGTGATTGTGAGGAAGTCACCTCCCTCCTCTGGGCCTGAAGATAAGGTGGTTGGAAGTGATGACTCCTGGGGCCCTTTAGAGCTCTACAGATCTGTGATTTGTGGAGCAGTTCTATTCTTAATGAAGGGGTTACTGCAAAGTTTTTGTTCTCTGCCAGTTTGAGCCAAAGTTGTTTCTGGTAAAAAGCAGCAGAGCCTCCAGAAGAAAGCTTCGCAGATACCTACCAGTGCGCATCTAGCCCCATTCAAAGTCTGGCAATCTTGTGTTCAAGCATACAACACTCATCACATTAAATGGCTGTTTTCATAAGCTTTCTTCCTCACCTGCTCCTTGGAGGTGGAGTGGTGGTAAGGAGTATTAGATTTCTTTCTGGTTTTATATTAAATCAGATCTGTGATTTCATTGGGGAAAGGAATATCCAGTGAGGAAACTTGCCAATGCAGATTGACCCCTGCTGTATCAGTTATAGTTTTTGATGCCTCAAGCACTAAGATGCTGAAGTGACTTGCCCAGGGTCACACAGTTAGTGTAAGTCAAAGGTGAGACTTAGACCCAGGTCATCCTGACTACAAGGTTGGGTCTTATTCTCCTGCATCATGCTGCTTCTCTTTCCTTCCTTGATCGGCTCCTAATTCATGTGCCTTCTTGTTGTGCACAGCAGCATACAATCAGTCTCAAGACCACTCGATGTTATCTATTTCCTGTAAAAGAAGACAAAGCAATGATGGTATCCAGCGGAGTTGGATTGCCATTGCAAGTATGGATTATTTATTTTGATAAAGGCAATTATTTTTATTGTACATTTCATACATCTGCAAGTTTCAAGAGGTGTTTCACTTTGATTCATTGCTCTTTTTTTTTTAAAACAAAATCCAATTCCACTGGAGTGAACATACAGTGGACACCTCCCTTCCTTAAGAGGGAAGTCACATATCAACTCCAATTGATTAATTTGGGCCTTGAATTGCTAAAGCTTGAGTTTAGAACAAATTGGTGGGCTAAGATTCTTGGGTTTTGCTCCATGAGAGCAAATTACTTAATATCTATGTGCCTGCCTTTTTCCTCCCTATAAAACAATGGTGATGGATTTGGCTTGAGATCCTTGGCTTAGAGACAATAGTAAAGGGAAATGTTGTTTATACCCTATTTTTTGTGGAACAGAAGCCCTTTGGAAATAGAAATAACGAGTATAATGTAATTGGAAAATCTAGGCCTTCATTTGAGGGACAAAAAGAAAAACAGTTTAGTGCACCTGGAGCCTGCGAATTGAAACAAATCCAATTTTATTAGGTCCAATTTTGTGAACCTTCGCTTTGTTCTGATTTAGCAAAAAAGAGGGCTGCAAGCTTGAAATCAAACCAACAACGCATCTAACTAACCTACTCATGATTTATTATAATCCTCACAACTCCACGATTACTCTTGAGGGGGAAATCACACCCTATTGTTATCATCAAGAAGAATCAATGTTTTAGGACATGGCTGCATAGACACTAGCAATTCTGACAAAGACTGAGGGAAAGAAATTTGGTTAACTCCAAGGACCAGGCGAAAGGGATGAAAGAACCAGGGGGTAATGGCAGCTGTAATTCCTGCTACTGTGGAGGCTGAGGCTGGAAAATTTCTCAAATCTTTGAGACTTGGGAGTTCTGACCTGCAAAGGGAGGATAAACTGGTATTCACACTAAATTTGATATTAATATGGATGAGATGGGGAGGACCATCATTTTTTAAATGAGTGAAGAAGCAAATAAACAAACAAGTAAATGATAAACAAACACAATGAAAACACCTTTATAAATGGCCAGGGAAAATAGTACGGAAAGGGGAAGGGATCTGTTTCTGCCTAAGAGTGTAGATAAGAACAAGAAGAAATGAGCTAATGTGGGAAATGGTCACATTTTGCTTAGTTAGAAATGGATTCCTGGGAGAATCTACTGAGCTCTTTGAATTACAGAGAATGGAAACTTGACCTTAATGAAGAAGTAGCTGGCCTTTTCACTAGTCCTCTTTTCTACACAGAAACTTGCCCCAGATTCTTTGGGAGTTCACAACTTTCCAATTAGTTCTTCTTCCTCATTCTGTCTTGAATTTATCACAGTAGAGAATTTGACTCATCTCATGCAAGTACAGGAGCTGCAGAACCGATAAGACTTTGACTTGTTCGGTTTCTTTCTATGTATATTGCATCAATTCGTTGGTACACAAGGTCCTAGAAATGTAGACATTATGGTAGTTTATCACAAATCTTCTGAGAGAACAGAACCCTGTTGGGTTTTCCAATACCAATGGTTTTAGGGGACTTGTCTCTCCTCCCAGCATTTCTTCTCTGCCCCTTCAAGGTATTTTCCTTCTCCAAAATGCATAGATCTTTGTGCATTAACATTTACTTTAGCACTTAAAAAAAAAAAACACTGCAGTGGAATATACCTAGTGTTATCGGTAAATGATTAATAAATTAAGACCTTGGTTCTATGGCATGGGGGGGGGGGAAGTGAGCAGAGAGAAAAATCCCCTTTTCTTGGTCAGGAGGAATCCCAAGGGTGAGATTGCTTTACAGCTGCTACAATCTCTGGAACAGAGTAAAAGTTGGGGAGTGTAGAGAGAGGAGGGTTTTTTTTAAAGACAGGGACCTAGAATGAGATTGTGGATGCCTTAAAAAAATAACCTTGACATGGTAGGCACATCCCTGGGGCACTCCACTAGAGATCTCTTTCCAAAAACATGGACCCATTAATGAGGGGGCTAGTCATTCTACTGGTTTTGCCCTCACCTAACTGTCCTCCCACCCAGCCCACAAGTCTTTATCATTCTCAGAAGGTAGCTAGGCATCATAGTGTAAAGAGTACTGGGCCTGGAGTCAGTAAGACCTGAGCTGAAATCCAATCTCATATATTACTAGCTATGTGACTCTGGGAAAGTCATTTAACCTCTGCCTTCCTCAGTTTTCTCAGCTGCAAAATGGAAATAATAATAATAGCACCTATCCCCAGGGTTGCTGTGAGGATTAAATGAGATATTTATAAAGTGCTTAGCAAAGTTCCTGGCACATAGTAGGCACTTAATAAATATTTATTACCTCTGCCTACTCCCCTTAAGGAGAGAATGAGAGATTTTGCACAACACTTTGTTGAAATCTAGGCTCACCATGTCTGCAGTATTATTCTGTTCTATCAATCTAGGTAACCTGTCAGAAAAGGTCCTACATGTAATCTGGAGACTTTTAGTGATCTCTTCTTTCCTTCCTAAAAGTTTACCAAGCATTCATTTAATTGTTCACTCTAGAATTGTAGCAGGAATCCAAGTCAAGCTCACCAGCCCACAGTGTGAAGACAACCCCTTTTCTTTTGATAGGAATTCAGGACATTTGCCCTTCTCCAGACCTGTGGCATAGCTCTCATTCTCTTAAGCTGTTCACAGATCACTGACAGTAGCTCAGCAATTATACCACCTGTTCCAAAGAAATTTTTCTAGTGCACCTGGTGACTTGAATTCATTGAGAGCATCTAAGTGCTTTACTACAATATTCAGAAGAAGGGATAGATAGGAGAGACATAAAAAAATCAAATTTTCCCTGGTAAAATGAGTTGAAAGGAAAGACAGTATGATGTAATAAATAAAGAACTGGCCAAGTAGCCAGGAAGGCATAGGTCTGAGGCACCTCTAACATACACTGACTGTGTGACCCTGGAGAAATCACTTACTTTCCCAATGCTCTAGGCCAGAGGTGGCAAACATGAAGTTCACAGTATTCTCAAGTGGGACCCAAACTAGATTAAAATGTAATTGGGAAATACTCAGCAAAATAAATAAAAATAAAAGAAAATACAGATAACGTTAATATGTGGTTTTCTAAGTCGCAGTGCAGCTCCTTACATACAGTTCAGTGGTTCCATTTCTAGTTGAGTTTGATACCACTGCTCTAGGCAACTCTCTGAGGCTATGAGCTCAGAGAAGGTGCTCGCCCACATCAACAAAGGGAGTTTCTTTTTGCAAATGAAATTGCAGATCTAGTTCCTATTCCTATCCTTCCCCCTCCCTATTCCTATCCTTAAGGAAAGTTGGAAAGAAATGGACCTGGGATTTCATCTCTGTGGGCACTCCCTACCATGACAGAGATCATAGGCCATCTATGCCTGCCCACTTTGTGTAATTTGTCTATATCCTTCCATACATTAGAAATGAGACTCCATCCAATACACTAAAACTTTCCTTAAATGGTGAGGGTTTGAGTGGAGCTGTCCAGCACTTAACATGGCATAAAGAATACAACCAATCAGCAAGTAGTAATTATGTCAGGCACTGGATACAAATACAATGAATGAAACTCCCTGCCCACAGGTAACTTTTATTCTAACAGGGGAGATAACAAGGACATACATAAATATATAGAGATAAGGATAGAGACTGAATCAGTGATTTTATAGGTACAAGCAATTCACAACTGAGGAAACTCTTTAATAATCCTAGCCAAATGGCTTGAGGAGGTTAAGAACTGACAAAAGACCTCAGATTTGTCAATTAAGAAATCATTGGTAATTTTTGCAAAGAGTAGTTTCAGCTCAGTGTTGAAGATAGACGTCAGATTGCAAAAGGTTGAATAGTAAGTGAGAGGAAAAGAAATGAAGGTAGAAAATATAGATAGATTTCCCTAGGAATATAACTGAGAAAAGGAGGAGAGATATAGAATGATAGCTGAGGGGATAGTGGGATACTAGCAAAATCTTTTAAGGGTGAGGGAGACTTTGGCATATTTGAAGGCATTAGAGAGGGAGTTAGAAGTGATGGAAAGGTTGGCATTTCAAAATAGGCTCTAAAAATTAGGTGGTAATCTGCCAGAGAAGACTGGAGGGTATCATATCTGACTGGAGGGGTTGGGACATACAGAGAGTTTGGCATTAACAAGGAGAAAGGCTACTTCATTGTCAGAGACTGGGGTAAAGAAGAAGACTGGTGTTAAATGAGGGATGATATCAAGGGGTTTTGAGACAATGAGGAGGAAGAGAGAGCCTCACTCTTAATAATCTCTATTTTCTCAGTAAAGTAAGAGGCAACGTCCTTAGCTGAGAAAAAGAGATGGGGAAGCAGTGGAAGGCTTGAAGACAGAACAGAAGGTTTGGAAAAGCTTCAGTAGAGAGAGAGAGATAGGGAATCAATGAGGGAAGAATAGAAATTAGGGTTAAGGTCAACACTGGGGAGCATGAATTTATAATGCACCTACTCAACACAGTTATATGACTTCCTCCGGCTCTGATCAGCAGCTTGTCAGTAGGAGCTCAGGAGATGGATGGTGAGAGGTCCTAAGCACTTAATAAATTCTTGTTGATTGATTGATTCCCTCTCACTCTCCATGTGACCAGTCCATCTTTTTCTCTCCCATATTCCCTTGTTTCTTTTACATGGCTTCTTCTCTATAGTTCCTTCTTTGCAATAACACTGCCATCTCTCCATGCTCGCCAGGCACCTCTCTATTGCCCTTTGGGTGATCTGAAATTTCAATTCTTCATAGAGTGCATGATTCCATTATCTGAAGATGTCTCAGGCAATATCATTCTCATCCTCTGTCAGGGGTTCCTAATCATTTGTGTCATAGACCCTTTTGGCAGTCTGGTGAAGCTTGCAGACCCCTTCACAGAATCATGATATTAAATAATTAAAGAAAACACTAAGTCTTAGTAAGAGGTTGGGCAGCTAGGAGGTGAAGTGGATAGAGTTCCAGGCCTGGAGTCACAAAGACTTACCCTCCTGAGTTCAAATCTATCATCAGACACTTACAAACTGGGTGACCCTGGGCAACTCACTCCACCCTGTTTTCCTCAGTTTCCTCATCTGTAAAATGAGCTGGAGAAGGGAATGGCAAACCACTTCAGGATCCTTGCCAAGAAAACCCCCAATGAAGTCATGAAGAGTCAGACAGGATCAAAAAAATGACTGAACAAAAACAGGGGAATATACACATGCATATATGTATGTATATGTAGATTTTTATATATATTTGTATGTATGTATGTATATATATATATATATACATATATATATATACACATATATATATATATACATATACATGTGTATATATATATATACATATACATGTGTATGTATATATATATATATACATATATATAATACATGTATATATATATATACATACACATGTATATGTATATTCACACACATGTATATGTATATTCACACACATACATTTTCCAATCCAATTCACATACCCCCTGAAATCTATCCACAGACCCTGTAGGCATTCAAGTACCCCAGTATAAGTACTCCTACTTTGTGTGAGGAAATAAGTGTGATAATGTTGGCTTCCGTGGATACAATACTTTGGATTTTGCAAAATGTGTCAAATATATTATCTCACCTGTTCCACACAATAATCCTGTGAGGTAGGTACTATTATTATCCCCATTTTACAGATGAAGAAACTGAGGATCAAAAATGACTTGCCCAAGGTTATATAGCCAGGAAGTTTCCAAAGTAAGGAGTTGATCCCAGCTTTCCTGGCTCAATTTACGGGACTCTATCCACTGCATGATGCTGCCTCCTAAAGTACAATTGTAGACAATCAACAACTGTGAGACTGGCAGTGCATGAAGGGGAATAAAGTGGTAGTAATGTGGCAATAATCCTGGAGAGATAGACTGGGGCCATATTGGGAAGCTCTAAACAGAAAGGAGGGCTGGATTTGAGGAAGAGAGAAAAAGAGAGACAGAGATAGGGGGGAGGGAGAGAGACAGAGACAGAGAGACAGACATTCAGACAGACCCACAGAGAGACTGGCAGAGACAGGCAGAGACAAACATGAAGAGAAGGACAGAGAGAGAGAAGAGAAAGAGAGAAAAGAGGCAAAGAGACAAAGAGAGACAGAGACAGAGAGAGACAGAAACAGAGAGACAGAGAGACAGAGAGGGACAGAGACAGAGATAGAGAAGAGAGAGAAAAGAGGCAGAGAGACAGACAGAGATAAAGAGAGAGAGAAAGACAGACACAGAGACAGAGAGAGACAGAGAAAGAGAGAGAAAGACAGAGAGAGAGAGAGACAGGGATGGGGGAGGGAGAGAGACAGAGACAGAGAGACAGACATTCAGACAAACCCACAGAGAGACTGGCAGAGACAGGCAGAGACAAGCACGCAGAGAGGGCCAGAGAGAGAGAAGAGAGAGAGAGAAAAGAGGCAGAGAGACTGACAGAAAAAGAGAGAGACAGACAGACAGACAGAGACAGAGAGAGAGACAGAGAGAGAGAGAGAGAGAGAGAGAGAGTGTGAAGAGGCTGAGAGACAGAGAGAGAGAGACAGAGAGACAGATGTTCAGACAGACCCATAGAGAGACTGGCAGAGACAGGCAGAGACAAACACGCAGAGAGGGACAGAGAGAGAGAAGAAAAAGAGAGAAAAGAGGCAGAGAGACAGACAGAGAGAGACACAGAGAGACAGACAGACAGAGACAGAGAGAGAGACAGAGAGAGAGAGACAGAGAGACAGATGTTCAGACAGACCCATAGAGAGACTGGCAGAGACATGCAGAGACAAACACGCAGAGAGAGACAGAGAGAGAGAAGAGAGAGAAAAGAGGCAGAGAGACAGACAGAGACAGACAGAGACAGAGAGACAGAGAGAGAAACAGAGAGAGAAGAGAGAGAGAGAGAGAGAGAGAGAGAGAGAGAAAGGAAAGAGAGGAGAGAGATGTGTGCAGATGCCAGAGCTTCATAGTAAACCCACAGTGAGCACAGTAACTAGTATATAATAAGCACTTAATAAATGCTTATTGATTGAAAGATCTGGGATTTTTTATTCTGTTTTGTTTAGCTCAAGTCATGAACCACATGATATTTTAATTATTATTTGTATAATAATATTAAATAATATTATGGGTATTGACATTACAAAATTAGAAGTTGTCTAATTGGTTCTTGTTTCTACCTAAAGAATATCTTGTAAGTATTTATTTTGATCTTGTTTTCAAATGTGCATCCTAATAACAGCTGGCATTTTTATCCTGCATTAGGGTTTGCGAGGCACTTCAGATAAATGATCTCATTTGATTTAGCATCTATACTATATCAGCTATACTACGTATTATCATTTATACATCTATACATCTATTACTTCAACATGTAAATTCCTAGTGGGCAGAAACTATATTACATATAACTGTAGTTTACAATCTTTCTGAGTTTTCTAAACATCTACCACAAATCAATAATACCTTTTGAAGAATTTGTATTTCATTCATAACATCTACATACATTTAAAAACACAAAGACACATATGTCCTAGAGATATTCAGTCTACAGAAGGGATGTTTACTTATTTATGCATTCACATATTGATGGATGAACTTCCTTGGTATAAATCAGCTTTCCCTCTGGGTCATAGCCCTTGAGTTTGAAAGTGTGATGTATAATTCAAATATTTTAAATTGGCATTCCCTTAAATTCAGTACATGCATTGCACCTTAAGAGAACCTAGTATACCAAGCACCAAAATGTATAAATAAAAATGAAGGGGATCAGTATTTATATTACAAAAGAATTCTCCACTTCACAAATGTTGAATTCAGAGTTGCTTTACAGATTGTTGCATACCACACAGAAAACTTCAGAGGCGAAAAAACTTAAAGCAATACTGTTAAGATCCAATGCCTTCCGGAGATTAATGAAGAATGAAGAGAAAACATCTAAGAGTATAACATAAAGAAGAAAACATGATTTAATTTACTAAACTTTAGGGGGAAACTATCACTTTTTAATTTAATTATAGTTCATTTTCCCCAATTACAGGTAAAAAACAATTTTTAATCTTTGTTTTTTTAATGTTTTAAGTTCCAAATTCTATCCCTCCCTTACTCCCCCCTCCCTAACATGATAAGCAATCTGATATAGGTTGTACTAGTTTAATGGTGTAGTCATTTTGTGCGAGAAGACTCAGAAAGAAGGAAGGAAGGAAGGAAGGAAGGAAGGAAGGAAGGAAGGAAGGAAGGAAGGAAGGAAGGAAGGAAGGAAGGAAGGAAGGAAGGAAGAGAGAAAGAAAAAGAAAAAGTAGTGTGCTTCAGTCTCTATTTAAACAACATTAGTTCTTTCTCTGGAGGCAGATAGCATTTTTCATCATGAGTCCTTTGGGATTGTCTTAGATCATTGTATTCCTGAGAATAGCTAAGTCATTTACAGTTGTTCATTGTACTGTTACTGTGTATGATGTTCTCCTAGTTCTGTACACTTCTCTTTGTATCAGTTCATGTAAATCTTTCCAGGTTTTCCTGAAATCAGCCTGCTCATCATTTCTTACAGCACAATAGTATTCCATTACATTCATACACCACAGCTTGTTCAGCCATTCCCCAATGGATGGGCATCCCCTCAATTTCCAACTCTTAGCTACCACAAAAACAGCTACTATAAATATTATTGTACAAATAGTTTCTTTCCTCCCCTGCCTTTTTTTTTAAATCCGTTTGGGATACAGACCTAGCCGTGGTTGATTGATCAAAGGGTATGCTTAGTTTTACAGCCCTTTGGGCATAGTTCCAAATTGTTTCCCACAATATTTGCATCAGTTCAAAACTCCACCAACAGTGCATCAGTGTCCTAGTTTTTCAACATCCCTCCATTATTTATCATTTTCCCTTTTCGTCATAGTAGCCAATCTGATAGGTATGAGATTGTACCTCAGAGTTATTTTAATTTACATTCTCTAATCAATAGTAATTTAGAGCATTTTATATGACTATAGATAGCTTTGACTTCTTTGTCTGAAAACTGCCTGTTCATATCCTTTGATCATTTACCAATTGTGGAAAACCTCCACATTTTTTTATAAAATAAGATACACTAATGTTTGACAAATACTACTCAAATTCTAAGAAACACTTTTAACAGAGGATGAAATATTGTCATAATTCACATTTAAATAGTACTTTAAGGTTCACAAAATATTTTTCCCACAAATGCCCTGTGAAATAGATAATCTAAATGTGACTTTTTTCTACAAATGAGGAAACTGAGGCTCAGAGACATTTAGGTGATTTGCTAAAGGTCATTTAGCTAGACAAGGTCTAGACTCAGTCTTTCTGAATTCCAAGACCTTTACTCTTCTGTTGTCCCACATTAAGTTTAGATATAAGGTTAGCTAGGATAGAAATTGAATGAAAACTTGAGCTAAGCTGAACCACAAATGCTTTTGTTTGGATTTTAAAGCATTCTACAATTTAGTGTCAGCTTATTGTGTACTTTACTCTCTTTCACATCCTCTATGATCCAGTCAAACCAGTCTAGTGGTTCTTCTCCAATATCTATCTATCTATCTATCTATCTATCTATCTATCTATCTATGTCTGTCTGTCTGTCTGTCTGTCTGTCTGTCTGTCTGTCTATCTATCTATCTATCTATCTATCTATCTATCTATCTATCTATCTATCCATCCATCCATTTAAACACATATGTGTACACACACACACACACACACACATATGTATGCATATTTTTTTCCCTGTACACATGGTATCTTCCAATAGATTGGAGGCTTCTTGAGAGTAATGCTTATTTCATTTTTGTCTTTGGATCACCTACCTAGCACCCACCTGGCATAGTACCTGGCCCACAGTAAACACACAGCAAATGCTTGTTGTGGTACCCACGGTGTAGGTTCCACTAAACACTCTGGCCTAACACAGGGTCCAATCAGGAGCTGACTCCAAGAGGGTCATGACCTCCTTCTGATTTATTACCTCTACCTGGGTTCATTCCAGCAAAATAAGATATACTCAATATATAATTCTTAAGCTAGCCCAGATAAAAATGGTAGCTAGCATGCATATAGTGCTTTGTCTGCAAAGCACTTTATGTATGTTACCTTACTTGATACAACAACCTTTTGAAGTAGGTACTATTATTATCCTCATTTTACAGATGAGGAAACTGGAACTGAATGAGGTTATGTGACTTGTTCTGGGTCACATAGCTAATAAATGCCTGAGGTAGGAATGAAACTCAGGAGGCCCTGAATCCAAGTCCAGAATTTTCTATGTTGTGCCACCTCATGCTTAAATGTGGATAAATGGTTCTCCAGATCCCATACAAATACTTGTGGTCTCAAATGCATATCAGGCACAGGACAGCCTTTATTATACCACATGGAAAATGCAGAAGATGCAAAAGACTCATAAGAGCCCAAAGAACAGCAAACCACAAGATGGAAATACTCAAATAACCCATCAATCACCCTTCAGAAGGAAACTAAACTTGGGTTTGCCAGTGAGGCTATGCCTGGTCATTCCAATGAAACCCTTCTTTTTTGTAGAAACATACACAGTCACTTCTAGACTTTTAATTCTGCCATATTACTTGGCCTGCTCCCCTCCAACAAAGGTAAATCTATTCTGTAGGGTTGCTAAGCAAGCAAGCCCCTTCTCAGCAGAACTGCTTGTCTCTGAGTAATGCACTGTCTAGTCTCTCTAAGGAGGGCACTGCCAGGAATTATGTGAGCTATCATCTTCTTCCAAAGAGTACACAGCATCACGAAATCTTTTTTACTTTGTAGAAGATCTAAACCCCAAATACATAAACTTGGAAATTTCCAAAGCAATGCCTAGGAAATCTCCCTCTTTGGGCTAGCACATGAGGTTCTGGATCATGCTGTCCAAAACCTTACCTCCTCTATACTAGAGGTTAGGGCTCAGGAATATAGTCCCCAAACTACTCAGACTATGTGGATGTACCTGGCAGTCTCTGACACTGTTCTTTTGCTACAGGTTGCCATCAAGTGACCTTGGAATTAGAGGAAACTGCACATGGCAACAGGTTCCCTTCCGGAATACATGTGTGTGAGCTACACACACACACACACACACACACACACACACACACACACACACACACAACACCATTTCAGGTCCATTCTTCTGTCTTCTGTGTCTTCTGAAGGCACGAGAGAGAGAAAGAGAAAGACAGGGAGACAGAGGCAAAGGCAAGGAGAATTAGAAACAATGATAAAATGAAGGAATGAGAGAGAACCAGCATACGCTGGTTACTTTTAGAGTCTTATTGGAAAGGGGTGGGAGATGGCATCTCTTAAAAGTGATTGGTCCTCTGGAGCCTCTATCAGCCAGTCATCAGGAGGCAGTGCCCATCTCTGAAATCCAATATGTAAGATGCTAACAGACATTCCTAGGTCCCTGCAGAGGTCCCCTTGATATGTAGCCTCACAAAGAACCACACTGTCTAATATCAAACAGGTCAGAGAATTCATCAGCGTCGTGGGGGAATAAGCTAATTATCCCACCTTCCCATTTTACAGCTGAATGAATGAAGTTAGTCAAGTAATTCAAACCAGGGCACTGTTCCTTTAAGATTGTTTTGTTCTCCGATGGGTATCAGTTAACAAGTGAAAATACACAAAGTAGACTGTTGTTGTTGCTGCTGCTGCTATTGGTGTCCTTCCTTTGGTAACAAATGCATTAAAAAAAAACAAGTACAAGCTCAGGGGCTGCACGATTTCCCCAAGGTGTGAGATAAAAGGGACAAGAGGTCACAGTGACCAAAACGGAGGAACGCTATCCAAGAAATAGAGAGAGAAGAATCTTCCATTGAAAGGGCAAGTGAGTGAGGTTGTAGAAAATAAGCAAGCAGACTGAGCCCCAGAAAATTGCAGCTCATTATAGGCAGGCATCTGTTCTGTGTCATGAGGCATTACTTCTTGTGTTTAAGCCATGGTACTTCAGACTTCACCTGACTTCAATTAAAAACCCCAATTTGTCCTTGGTGTACTACTCACTTACCATCTGATGGCTCATTATAATTCATTTGGTTTCTTTTCCCCTTTGAAATCTAGTTCAGATTAGACAAGTAGTGGGAACAAAGGGGGTTATATGTTAGGTTTGCTTCGGTCAGTTTGGGACTGGTAAAAGGGGATTAGGAGGAGGGTGATTGGCATGTGCCAACCCCTCCAAAGTCCTTCATTTGTCCGGCTGACCAACAGGAGGGATAAAACCCTTCTGGCTGTTAGAGGTTTGAATGTTATTTAATGGAGGTTCCAGGTCACAAGTACAAAGGTATAATTAACAATCTTGGCATTAACCATACCCTCAGACCAACCTTGGGCTGGAGAAGAAGGCCCTGATGCTGACCATATGGTGAAGATCTTGGGAGACTGTAAGATCATTTCTGCAGGAGTTCTGCCCAGGGACGAGAAGGGCAGGCCTCAGAGCTTATCAGATATAAATTGGTGCACCCTCTAAATTTCAGTCTTCTGAAACAAAGCCCTAGTAGCCTCACCATATTTATTGTCCTACAAAAATAATTGGGAAAAATCATTCATCAGATAAGAAACTGCATCTGAAACTGAAAAAAAAAAACATTAATCAAGGGTCAGTCAACTAGAATTTATTAAGTACGTACTCTGGGTAGGTTACGTGCCAAGTGCCCACCCTAGTTTTGGGGAAATCACTCATCAAATAAGAAACATTATTTGAAAGTGAAGGAAAGTTAGTCAGCTTTGATTGTTGCCTTTACTAGCCAGAGTCCTTTTTTTGCCAGAGCTTGGGTTTATAGCTGTCATTCTTTTCTTGAATTACCTTGTGATTTTTGATGCCTTTCTGGATGAGGAATTCACGGTCCTCTGCACAATGGTCTGTTCTTACCGGTGAAAAGGGAATTACTGCCTAGTTTTTAGAGAAACTGTTCTAGACAAGTAAGCTACCTTTTTGAGGGTTCATGTCTTAAATTCAGCATGTGAATGAACCTGTGTACCTCCCCTTCAAATTTAATTTTCATTCCTGTAGGAAGCAGCAAAATATTGATATTTTTGTTTTTGGTGCAGTGATGTGGGAGTGGGGAGGACAAGCTGGCCAAAGATGGTAGTATAAAACAGTTCATTGGGCCTCATTTTCTTGCCTTGCCAAGTGAGAATAATAGCATTTTCCTCTCTGTCTGGCAGGGGTGTTGTTAGGATAATCTCATAATCCCATTTTAAGCCAGTGTATTTTCCTTGAACAACAGCACATAAATTCAGATAATATTCTAAGATATAACTAGGGAAAAAATGGCCTTGTTTAGCTCCAGGTCAGCTAAGGTCTGAAGAGGTCATGTGGCCTGCTAAATACACTCAGCGGCTTAATAGTTACTGAGCCAAGGACAAAAGCAGCCTCTTGGCTTCCCGGCTCTGTCCACTAGGCTTCTGCTGCCTAAGCAAAGAGAGAGAAATAATCTCTTCATGTCCAGATTTCCATTCAAAATCTACTAAAACCCAGTCATTATTCACTTTAATGTCAGATAAGAGAGAAATTGAAAGTGTACTTTATCTGCTGCAGTGGGATAACTCACTTATCATGAATTGCATTGATACTGAACTATCTACTAAACCTGATTTATAGGGGACTCGGGTTCTGTCTTATCTGAGTCTTTATCAAGGCAGCATCCTACAGTGGAAACAGCACTGGCTTTGGTGTCAGAGGACTCAGGTTCAAATCCTGGCTCATTAGGAACTGTGTGCCTTTGGACTCCTCACTTTGCTTCAGTGGTCCTCTGTTCCTTCATCTGTAAAATGGGTGGATGAGCTCTAAAATCTGGTCCAGTTCAAAATCTAGCATCTTATGAGGCTTAAAAGTCTCTTCACATTTGTTCTCATAAGACTTCCAGATTTTTGCCAGTCAAAAGTCTTCAATTAGAGGCTCAGGGATGGACTGTATACCTATTTTCTAAGGACAAACTTAGCTATATATGGACATATTTGTGTCCAGGTTGGCCGCAAAATGATGAATACTTCAGAGATAGTAACTCTCAAAGACTCAGGTATAGATCAGGGGTTTTGTGTGTGTGTGTGTATGTGTGTGTGTGTGTGTGTGTGATAGATCCCTTTGGACAAGATCAGAATAATAGTATTAAATGCATAAAATAAAATGCTTAGGATAACAAAGGAAACTAATCACATTGAAATACAACTATCAATTTTTTAAAACCAAGTTTCTGGACCACAGATTGACAATCCCTGGTACATAGGGTTGCCATCTGCATTGTTGGAAAGTTATTACATGAATGGAATCCTCTGGGATTGATCTATTGATATATTGACATTCTTGCCATCATTTTAAAAGTAACAGCTTTGTAGCAAGAATAATTGAAATCAAACATGTCGATGTGAGTGGATCCATAATCTCAATGTGGAGACTCCTTCTGCCAGTTCTTCATACAAAGGAACCATCAGTTTTCATCTTGTGCGATTTCCCCTTCTTGATATGAACTCTGGACCCCGCTTTCTTTTCAGACATTTCCATGCATGAAGCGACAAATTTCTGTCACATCTTATATGTTAATTACTATTGACAATGTGCTGCCTCCTATTTACTTCCACCCTGCATTTTTCTGTTATCCTTTGAATCTCCCACAATTCTTGTTCTTTGGAAACTGAAGCAGTAAAATGAATCTGTGAAACAAAAAAAATTAAATCTCTTTTGTAAGAACTGATATGATACAGCACAAAGGAGTTAAGTAGGTAAGCATCAGAGGCAGGATATGAAAACTTTTGGTGCTCACTACCTGTGAGATCTTGATCATGTTCTTTTGCTTCTCTGAGTCTCAGTTTCCCCAGCTGTAAAAGAGGGAATTGGCCTATATGGTTTCCAGTTTTAAAGCTACAGTCCTATGATTTTAAGTGTTTATTCTTTTGAAAAACATTATGCTTTAACCAAGGACTACAGAAAGCTCTATGCTAGGAAATGGAGAGGATATAAGGTCTAGATTAGAGATGGAAGCTTTTATTCTAGTAAGACATGAATAATTATTATGTACACTATTGCTCAACAAATGTATTAGAGAAGTGCAAACCAAAGTGCCCAGAGGGTGACGTGAGGTTTGCATGATGATTTCTCCCTGTAGATGGTGATGGCTAGCATTTAGACAGTATTTTAGGGTTGGCAAAGCACTTCACATTTCTAATCTACCATATGAGGTAGGTGCTATTATTATCCCAATTTACCAGTAAGGAAACCGAGGCTAAGAGAGGTTGAGTGACTTGCACAGGGTCATACAGCTAATGAGTATCTGAGGGTAGTCATGGAGGTTTTCAAAGGCTATCTATCACCAGTGTTAATTCACATGCCCTTGTGAGACCTCTGAATGATTGATAAGAAGAAGGTGAAACTAAGGCATAGAGGAGAGGTTTCGTACCCTAGAACAGGTCAGTCATGGCTAGATAAGAAAGACTCTCATTCCCAATTCATGATGTACTTGTCTACTTACAGAACAATTAGTCCAGAACATTGACTTACCTTGAAGGCTTTTACTAATTGTACTTCTCTGCTTCCACATTCTGTGATGGAGCTTTCCTTATTGAATCAAAACTGAAGAGGAAAGAATGGGCTGGATTGCCTTTGGGAAAGGGAGCAGAGATTTTGGTGACTCCAAGATTCTCCCTAATTTGGGAACCCATCTTCTTAACACCATTAATCGTAGAGCATTACTACGTGACCATGTATATGAGAGAACACCAGATCTTCATGAGAATAGCTCAGGCCAAGGGCAGCACAGAAGTACATTATCTGGTGCAAATGGGCTGCAGTACGAGGCCAACGACGGCATTGCAGGAAGTTTTGTAAAAGAAATCATTGAAGAGGTTTGAATTCTTGATTGAATTTTTGAAGATTGGAAAGAGAGCTGGACTGACAATACTGAAAGAACAAACAGTAACAGAGGGTCTGCCCAGGTCCTACCGTGGCACCGCCTATAATGGGAAAAGCCACAAAAACAAGGGTGCCTCCCCTTTTTCATGAGCTGGGCTGTGTGGGCAGTCAGTCTAGTGAAGCCTAGGGAGCCCTTCTCAGAATTCCATCTTCAAATACAAAATAAACTAAAATACAAAAGCTTACAAAAGAAACCAATGACATTCAAATGCAGTTATTAAAATATAAAAAAAATTCATGAACACCACATTAAGAACCCCTGATTCAGGGGGAGATTTTGTAACTTAATTGAACTCCTGTGGAGGATTGAGGGGAAACTACAGCCAAGAAGTACAGCCCTAGATGAGAAGGTGGGGATGGATGGTGATTTTCATCATTGGAGGGAGGATCCCCAGAGCTGAGATCACAGGAGTCACAGGATCAAAGATGTAGACCTGAACTGGACTTCAGAGGTCATCGAGTCCATTTTATAGATGAGGAAACTGAGGCCCAGAAGCTTGCCCAAAGTCACCCATATAAGAAGTGGCAAGGCTAGAATTTGAACCTAGGACCCCTAGCTCCAAATCCAGAACTCTTTCCAGTGAATCATTAAGCCCACTGATGTATTGAAGTACTGTGACTTGTACAGAAAAGGATCTGCATAGGATGAGAGGGGTCACAGCATGAAGATCAATTTTCAGAAGAAATGGATCTGGCAAAGCCTTGATTTGAGATTTAAATAAAGGAAAGACTTAATGGATACCCCTGAGCAGATTTCACAGTTAGTTCAGTTTGGAGGGGTAAGTTTGAGGTGGCCGTGATGAGACATCCTGCTAAGGATGAGGGCTTTGACCACTTTCCTGAATGCTCCCTCTTCCCCAGGTGCTGATGCCATGCTCCAGTCAACTTTGATCAATTCTCTCTCTCTCTCTCTCTCTCTCTCTCTCTCTCTCTCTCTATCTCTCCTCTTTCTCTCCACCTCCCCTTTCTTTCCCCCTTCTCTCTTTCCTTCCTCATCTCTTCCTCTCCCTCCGTCTCTATCTCTATCTTTGTCTCTTTGTCTCTCCACTCTCTAACTTTCTCTGACTCTGTCTCTGTGCCTCTGTCTTTCTCATATACCTGCCAAATATGCATATAGTGTATATGCATGTACACATTGTTTCCCCTACCAAAATGTAAGGGCAGGGATCTCTGCCTCTGTCTCTCCAGTGCCTGGCACATAGGAGGTTCCTAACAAAGGCTTGTTGGTTGGCAAATTGTATGGTTGTACAAGTGCTTACTGGCCAAGGGCTCTAACCCTACCTTTGATGCTTCACTGAGTGTCTTTATCAAACTGGGCCTCAGATTCCTCACTTATAAAATAAAGTACTTGAACTATAGACCTCTGAGATCCCTTCCAGCTCTAGAGCTGTGGCCCTGATTGATTGATTGATTTGAGGCAGCCTGAGACAATGGAACGTCTCTGAACTTCAAGTCAGGAGAGCTCTGGGTTCAAATCTCACCTTCTATACTTCTTAGTTATAGGACTTTGGGCGAGTCACTTAACCAGGCTAGACCTCAGCTTCCTCATCTGAAAAAATGAAAATGATAGAACCCAACTTCACTGGATGTTGGGAAGATCAACCAAAGTAATGTTTATGAAGTGTGTTGTATATACTGAAGCCCAATTGAGAAGAGGAACAGAAGACAGTAATCTGGGAGTCCTGTGCCAAGAGATGATGGGAGTGGATGTGCTGCTTAAGGAAGACAGTATAAAGAAGAGGGAAGCAAAGGACTCAGGAGAAAATCAGGGCAGGGGAGGGATAAGGGAGCTTAAGGGAGAGCTAAGAGGGTGACAGGCAAGGAGCTGGTAGCAAGGTGGGAGGAGAACCAGTGAATGAGGCTGTTCGCAGAGCCTGGATTCCCACTCCTCCTGCTTCCAGGCAACTACAAATGCCTCCTCCTGTTTTCTAAATTTAAAAGCCAAGCAAACCTGAGGTCTCGATCTCTATAGGTTTTCCTTTAAACTACCAAAAGTCAAATGTGTAATTAACGGGGATTTATAGTCAGCAGCTCTGCAAAGTACATATTAGCTTCCTAAATAAGTCTCTTTTACCCACTCGATGAGGAACGTCTTTTGCCAACTTCTGAAGAGGAGAGTTAGGAGAGGGCTATTTCTCTAAACTTTTCACAGGCAGCAAGGTCAGAGTAGAAGGAATCCATCATAAGGAGGTGAGGGCCTTGGTGACCACGATGAGAATGAGGAACAGTCATGGCATCTGGGATTTAGGTGGGACAACCAAACTTAGGAGGACAGGGCAGGCATTTCCCCCCTCTTGCCTCAGTCCTGCTTTCTCAGGCAACAGCCACAGTGGGGATCCTGGAACTGCCCACTTGGTTGGCAGGATGCCTTTGGTGTGTTGTGATAGAGTGGGTGTTTTATTTAGGACTGTGAAATCGAATAGATGAGCAAACAAAGCCTCCGAGGGCCAGAGGCATGAAACACACACACACACACACACACACACACACACACACACACACACATGCACACACGCACACACACAGGCACATCTGACTACTAGCTATTGACTGGGGCATCTGTTATAAATATTAGTGTCCAACTAGGGGCAAACATCTTTGCAGATCTGAAAAAAGGCTCAGGGTAGACTACCAAGGGAATTTCAGCTTTAAGCAGAAAAGGAAGTCCTAATCTTTAAGTGACCCCAGACACATGAAGTGTTTCTCATGAGTCCCTGAGAAATTTCATAGCTTGCTTTTTCATTTGTTTGTTTATGACAGCCATGTTTCCTATGAGTGGGCACTCTGTTGAGTCTAAACTCTTGGGAGATGGTTTATCTATGCTGACTTTGCTGAAAGTAAGCCTAACAAATCATTTATAAACTCAATTGCTAAGCATTTATTAAGTGCCTCCTCTATGCCAGACACTGAGGATACAGAAATGAAAAAATCATAACCTCAATGAACTTAAATTTTAAGCAAGAATAAAAGACACAAATATAAGACACTGAAAGCCTGTCTAATGTTTCTAGCATTCAGAATAGTTAAAAGTTATTCTTGTTTTTTTTTTTAATCATAGGTAACCACTCTATAACAAATCAGCAAGGTTTTCTTTTTTTTCCCTTTTCAGTTTTCATCGAGATATTTTTCCTTTATAGCTCTTTCCCTCATTCTTCCAGAAATCCATTCCTTATAAAAAAGAATTTTAAAAAAGAGGAAAAAACCCCAGCTCCACAAATCTAGCCAGTCTAATAGCCAAGTCTCATTGTATACGGTATTGCTCACTTGTAGCCCTACCTCTTCAAAGACTAGGGAGGAATGCCTTCTCATTTTCTTTTTGGGGGCCAAGCTTGGTCAGTATTTTTCCATTTTGGTTGTGTTATTATGGTTCTTTCCCTTTCCGTGGTTGTAGCCAATGTGTATATAGTTTCACTGGCTCTGCTTACCTCACTTTGCATCAGTTCATGTAACTCTTCCTGAGCCCCTCTCTCTATCACATTCATCATTTTTTACAGCACAGTAGAATTTCACTGCATTCAGGTGCCATGATTGATTGAATCATTCCCCAACCAGCGGGAAATGATTTTCTTTCCAATTCTTTACTACCACAAAAGTGCTACTATTTCACTTTTTCTTGTCTATGCAATCTGTATTTCTATCTTTGACCTTGGTGAGGTATGCGTGTAGCTGTGGGTTCCTGGGTCAAAGGTAACGGGCACTTTGACCACTTTCTCAGCATAATTTCAAATCATTATCAAGTTGTTTTTCATTCTGTGGATCCTTCAAGAATCTAGTGACCTCCTCACAACCTCCTCTCTCTCACTGCTCTGCTTAAAAGAAATAGGCAGCACAGGAAGCATCATTGTTTTGTCTTAGCATCGCCAACATCAGTCACCAAAGGATCTGGGTTTGAATACAAGCTCTACCACTTACTACCTATGTGACTTTGGGCAGGTCACTTCATCTCTCTAGGCTTCAATTTCCTCCTCTGTGAAATAATGGTATTGGATTAAAAGTCTATATAGTCCCTTGCAGCTCTAAATTCAGTCAGTGAACGTAAGGGCACCGTTTATTTGAGAGGCACAGTGGCTAGAAAGCTGGCCAGGTTCAAGTCCACCTTTGATACAAGGTGGTTGTGTGACTCTGGGGAAGTTACTTAATCTTTAGGTGTTCCAGACCACTCTCTAAGACTCTATGTTGCAAAGCAGGTGCCTATCTGCATTGCTAGAAGGAGTTTCCTCACCAGGGAGTTCTCCATGAAATCACATTTCTCTGATGAAATCCCAAGTCTGGATCAAAAAAGATGAGAGGGAGTAGTTCTCCCCTGGCACCCCTTTGGAGCTCTTCTCTCATCGTTTCTCATTGACAAACCTGTGGGGGGGCCTTCTCCAGTCCTCCTGATCTGCATCTGGCCAGTGGACCTAGATGGCTCCTGAGGAGAAAGTGAGGCTGGTGACTTTGCACAGCCCTCCTTCGCTCACTTAAATCCAGTTCACTTGCAAGTCAAGACATCACCTTCTTGATGTCATGGTCCTCTTTAAGAGCAAAGGACAAACAACAGCAAACAAATTCTCCACCATTCTCCTCACTACTTTAAGGAATACTATGCAGTTCATAGGATTAAATGTGGTGAATTGGCCTAGTAGTTACAAGTATATTATTGCTACTACTACTAATACACGCATATAACACTTTGGGGGTAAAAAAAACCACACTTTCCTCATAACAACTCTATGAAATGGCAGGAGATGAATTAATAGAGAAATTGACCCCTAAATCAAGAAGATCTGAGTTCAGTCCTGCCTCTGACACATACTGGTTGTGTGACCTTGGACAAGTCCTTTGACCCCTTGGTGCCCCAGGTAACTCTACAAAACTATAAATAGCCAATGTGCCAAAACCCAGGGTAGAAGTTCCTTCTCCTGAACTCCCTTTACTTATGAAATCACAAGTCTGGTCCAATGTGGAATAAGGTCGATGTTCTTCCCATTTTATAATATGGATGAGGATGCATACTCTAAGGGACTTACCCAGTTGGTATCAAAGTTGGGTAGGGTGATTAAAGTCTTGAATCCAGGTCTCCTGACTGACTCTAAGACCATTATTGACCCTGTGCCCTAAGAGTTCCATCTTCACAACTGTGCATCTGTTTTTCAAGTGCTATATGAGAACATTTTGGAGCACATAGTGATAGGGACTGGACCTGGGATTTGACTGATACAGGAAAGTCCCAGACAAGGAAACTCCCTCTACTAATGCAAGTAGGTACCTTTCTGGTAACTTGTCATCATAGGGTTTCTTACACAATGGTTAAATACCTTATCTATGAGCCCCCAAATGGTAAACAAACAGAGGCTAGTGCCACACAAATGTACCAATAAAGGGATCTATTAGCACTGAGTGTCAGTCAAGGTTCCCCGTAGGAGGATGGCAGTTATGTTGCCCAAGGACCAGCTCTATCTCCAGCTCTGACCATTCACACATCATCACTGATTCATCTCTCTTAGTTCTCATTAAAAATGAATACCTTCCGCTGCACTGCAGAGCAAAATACAAATTCTGCCAAAGGCTTTTCTTGCAGCTTTCTGTTACGAACTCTATCCTTCTGTCATGGTTGTTAACCCTCATCCTTCTGTGAAGAATGGGCCAGAAGGCTTCCTGAACAAGGAGTATTTCTCATCCATCTGTAAGTGGGGATTGAACAAGACCCACTATCTCTTAAAAAAGAGAGATGGGCATTTTCTCTGGCTGTCTCCCATGCCTAGGATATTCTCTCTCCAACCTGCCCAACTTGGCAGTAGGGAGGGGCCAAAATTGAAATAGACTAAACTTCTTTGAGCCTCAGGTAGGTTAGACTAGAGCCAGACTGATGGTGGTTGTTTGCCGCAGGTCAAGTGACAGCCACCTGAAATCCTTTGGCTGGGTGCTTGGCCTTCTGTTGTGCAAGCCTGCTCTCCCTCCTAATTTCCGCTTACTGCCTTCCTTGTTCTTCTGTAAGTCACAAGAAAAACCCCATCTTCTATAGGAAGTCTTCCTCAATCTCCCCCTAATTCTAATGCCATCCCTCTTTTAGTTATTTCACATTCATCTGATGTATAGATTGTACATATTTGTGACTGGCACATAGTAAGTACTTAATAAATGTTTATTGACTACTGACTTAACAATCACAGCTGTAAATCTTCACACAGTGGTGTATGCACAGATGAGTGAGAAGATTACTCTGGCTGTCTTTGGCTTACTTGTCTTAGCTCTAATTTCCTGTAGCCCTGTAAGGAGTTTCAGCAGTTGGAGTTTCCGTGAATATGTGATGATTTGCCTCATGTTCAATGTCAGGGTGGGACAATGGAAAGAAATATACATCTTGTATCAGAAGACCTCTAGTCCCACTACTTCCTGCATCCATCACCTCACACACCTGCCTTTATCACCTCACATACCTGCCCCATCACCTTACATACCTGCCCCCATCACCTACCTCACACACCTGCTTCCATCACCTCACACACCTGCCTCTATCATCTCACACACCTGCCCCATCACCTTACACACCTGCCCCCATCACCTCACACGCCTGCTTCCATCACCTCACACACCTGCCTCTATCATCTCACACACCTGCCCCATCACCTTACACACCTGCCCCCATCACCTCACACGCCTGCTTCCATCACCTCACACACCTGCCTCTATCATCTCACACACCTTCCCCTATCATCTCACACACCTTCCCCATCACCTTACACACCTGCCCCCATCACCTCACATACCTGCTTCCATCACCTCATACACCTGCCTCTATCACCTCACATATCTATAGCCATATCTGACCTCTCCAGGCCCCAGTTTCTTCATCTGATTTTATAACAACATCACCACCACAGAGAACCAGCATTTGTGTAGCTCTTTTAAGGTTTGCAAAGCTCTGTGCCTTTGTCATCTGAAGTGATCTGTAACATGAAGGGGGAGGGTAGTTGACCTCTGAGGGCCCCTCCAGCCTTAAATTCTGGTCCCATGTCTTATTGCTTTGGATTGTTTCCTCATCTGTAAAATGGGGATAATAACAGAACTTTCACTTCATGGGGTTATTGTAAGGATCAAAGGAGATGATATATAGTAGGGGCTTTTCAGACCTTAAAATGTTCTATAAATATCATCAATAATTAATTATTATTAGATTAGAAAAGGTACATATTAAAACCAAGATCCAAAAGGACAAATATAAGAGGAAACACTAGGAAAATCAGCATGATGCCCTGCATACTATCATCTTAGTTAACATTTATATGGTGCTTTAAGGCTTGTAAAATACTTCAGAAGTACTACTGTAGTTGATCCTCACAACAACCCTGTAAGGAAGGCACTATTGTTAGTCCCATTTTACTGATAAGGAAACTGAGCCTGAGAAAGATTGGACCAAGATCCCCAGCTAGCAAATGACTGAAGCAGGTTTCCAACTGAGACTTTCCTGATTCCTAAGTCCAAGGGTCTACCTGCTTCACCACCTAATTACCTCATCTCATGGTGGCTTAAGAGGACCACAGATTTCGAGCTTTAGAGCTGGAAGGAAGGTTAGACGTCATCTCATCCAACCACCTCATTTTACAGATGAGGAAACTGAGGCACATTTAATCAAATGTTATTGAATTTAATTGAAAACAATTTTTTTTCTTATGTAGCATCAAGGAAATGATTATCACTACATACATACATTATTATACAAGTTTCTTCAGTAAATGATCAGATTAGATAAAAGCTATGCATCTTCATGTTATGTAATAATGAAGAATGTGTCATTATGGGATACTATTTTGAGAGAAAATCTAGAGAAACTTAGCTGCTACTTAGGAGCAATGGGTTTCTATAGATTTGTCATATTTCCAGTTAAATTGAACAAAGAAAGTTGAAGCTGGCTTTATACTCTTGTGCTGGTGGGAATGGGAGAAATGGGGGAGGAGAGGGCAAATTCTCAAGAAATACAGGAGAGCACAGAGCAAAATCTGGCCCATGTTTTGTACTCCTGTGGCATAGATACATAATGAGCACCAGATGTACAATTAAGTATGAAACGTACTCAGTTCGAGCATTCCAGATGTCACAGGCTAGAGAAAGGGAAAAGCTTGTTACATTTAATTATATACTCTACTGGATAGTGTGAGCTATTTCCACATACAATTTTACCTCTCACTCACACACACATACATACACACACAATAGAGATCTCCATTTACAATACATCATCTTTTGTTCAGTCTATCCAGCAATTAAAGCACAAATCTGAGATCGTGGAGCAGTAAACTCACCCAGATACATGCTGACCTAATGAGGCATTTTCCAGGCCTTCTATAGATATCACTCCCCTAATCAGATTACTCCTCTGACTGTTCTAAGCAGAAGATCAGGATACGGCCTTCTAAAGTCTCCATAGAAAGAGCAATGGAAATTAATTTGTGTAATTGACACTCATGAATGCCTCTGTGCTATCTATGAGTTCAATTATTTTAAAGTGGGAGAGAACACTAAATTGTAGTGTCTCAAAAATTAATTAATTGAGCCTTGGATCTCATCTGGAAATTACAAGGCCATTATTTATTAGATAAACACATTCGATTCTTTGAAATGCTCACTTATATTCAAAAGCTGGGTAATAAATTATATGTCCTATCTAGTTTGCCCTTTGAAGTTGTGAGATATTGGTCTTTTTTTTCTATTGTAATAATTACATGGACAGCAACAACAAAAAGATGAATTTATTGACTTCAAATATATTTTTTCAATGCTTCAACACACTCCTAAATAATAGACAAGTATTTTGCCATTTGTGCTTTAGCAGATTCCTTATTGTATAGAAATGTCCATGTGAGGGTTTCTACCTCTTATAGGGAGAAGTCTGGAAGCTGTATCTGTTATAAGTAGAGGAATGATTGATGTCAGAAGGCCCCAGTCAGTGCTAGTGAAGAGCGTAAATACTGAGGACAGATAATCTATGATTTTAGAGTGTCAAAAAAGTATACTTTCAGGACAAGTACATAATAATAGGTAGTAATAGCTAAGGTTGTAAAGTGTTTTACATGCAGAATCTAATTTTTTATTCTTACAGCAGCATTTTGAGGTAGATGCTACTATTATCCCCATTTCACAGATAAAGAATGAGTCTGATTTACCCAAGGTCATACACCTTGGATGTCTGATATGTCTGAGGAAGAATTTGAACTCAGGTCCTCCTGACCAATCCTTTCTTCACGAAGCTGACTGCCTACCTGAAATGACTTCAGAAATGAGACTTTGAAATCCTGTCATTGTCTGAAATGCCCCAAGGCTAAAGAGGCATCCCTTAGAGTTCTCTGCAAGATGTTATTCTGTAACACTATTTTGTAGAGCTTCCATTTCAATAATTAAGTGACTGTACATTTATGTGTTAAATTTTCTATAGTACATTGAATGATCATTTCTAATTTAACTGATCCCACAATGTTTATCTGACCACTTTTCAGTCAAAGATGCTAATGGCACACTAATTAGGACCAAGAGATAGGTATTAAAATTTTTAGCATAAACTCAGTTTTTTTTTCTTGTCGTTAGCTATTCACTCCTTACAACCACAGGTTTGACTGTTAGACCCAACAACCCAATTGCACTTATGAACCTGAAAGAGAAAGGAACTAGTGACTTCTATGAGACTCTTCCAGGTGGAAACTCTATGAGCCTCAAAAATCACCCAATCCATCTTCTTGCTTTGCATTTAATGCAAAGATGTGTGTGACACTCCCAATGAAACTCCGGGCTTGATTTATTTAGCTAGTTTAACAGTTTAGTGTTAAGTTCCCGCTAAAGCTGAAATCCTCTAGGCAATCAGTGATATATGCTGATGATGAATGAAGTTTGTGGGAACACCAGGATGAGTGTATTTAATTTTAGTTAAGAGCAGTCAATTTTTCACGTCAAGAATTTTTCCCTCAGATGTTTTCTGAGCATTGAACAAAGTCCTTTAATGAATACCAAATGATCACCAGCTTGCTACAATATGAGTTAATCAGGGAAACAGGTGGCAGGGAGAAAGTGATGCTCCAAAGTTATCTTAAAGCAACAACTCAAGTGGGCATTAGCACTTTCAATGGAAAGGAGGTGATTTTCAAACATCATTAAGTGAAAGATGCTTTTCAGTTGTGTGCTAATTAACGGGGAACAATGACATTGTAAAAGAGAAAGCAAAGCTGAGTATCAAATGTGATTTATTAGTGCCCCTTGAGGGCAGGGACTATCTTTTTTCTCTTTTTGTATTCCCAGCACTTAACACCGTACCTGGCACATAGTAGGTGTTAAATTTATTGTTTGAGTGATCATGGTGAATCTGTAGATTACTCTGATAGAATATTAGCTCCTTGAGAGTAGGGATTGTTTCTCCTCTCCTCTTCTCTCTTCCCTCTTCCTCTCACTCTTCCTTCTTCTCCCTTCTCCTCTATCTTATCCTTCTCTCCCTTCCACTCCTCTTCTCTCCTTTCTTCTTTTCTCCTATCTTCATAGGACAAGAGTTTTTAGGAAAGTTAGGAGGGGAAAAGTGTTCCTAACTCTTTGTGTCTTTTCCCCTTCTCTATATTTATTGATAAACCATTGTATATGCAGTACTCAGATATAAAGGTTATGGAGGAAAAGGTTTGCTGCTTGCCCTCAGATTGCTTACAGCTAGGACAGAAGCATTGCTAATGACAGTTCCAAAATATAAGATTGTAAGGGAGTGTGTACCAGTCATACACCTATGCACAATAGGGCATTTTTGTTTAATACTAAAGAAAGACAGCTAAGATTTATAAAGTTGGCTGTGTGTGTTGGGCCGGGGGGGGGGGGAATGCAGTTGATAAGATTGTTGTAGGGAAGGGAAAGGAGTGGCAAAGGAGAGAACTTTAGTCAAGTTAGACCAGAACCAAAATCTAAAAAGGAAGGACAACCCAGAATGGTGGAAAGAGCAGTGGACTTGGGAATCAGAAGGCATGGCTTCACATCTCTGTTCTTCCATTGAGTATGCATGTGACCTTACTCATCTGTAAAATGGGGGATTTGCACTAGACAATCTCCGGGGAATATTTCCAGCTCTACTTTTCATAATCCTTTGAAGAGGAGAGATGTGAGGAAGATGAGGTAGAATGTGGCAAGGTAGAGAACAGAAAGAAAGAAGGGTCGTGATTTCTGGTAGCCTTGGTAGTAACGGTGATCAGAATAGGGTTTAAATGTTGTATCTGTTTCCTTTCTACTAGAACAGAATCAATCCAGTGCCAATGCTAGGTCTACTCCTTGATTTACAGGTGAGGAAACTGAGAACAAGAGAGACTAAGTGATCTACCCAAGGCAGCATGGTTAATTGGCTAAGCCTTAAACTCAAACCTTTGGCTTCCCTATCTGGTATGCTCTTCACTGCACCCTGCCGTCCCTGCAGACAATGCTCTCTTTCAAGGTCATTTTAAGGAAAAACATCTAATTAGAAAATGAGCCTTCTTGGCACCATAATTCCTGCCAGTCCCAGCTCCTTTAAATGACAAGAATGACATTGCAGCCTGCAGCTAAGGCTGTGTGCCCGTGATTAGAGCTAGCATTTGGAAATGTTCTCCTAGTTAAGATGGGGATTCTGGAATTTTTCTTTATGACTTTTGTTTTAATATCATTAAATCTTGAGAAATCCAATTGACTCATCCCAAACTCTTGGGCTGTAGTGGTTAGTGCGCATGTCTTATTTAAATGATGCTATTACGTCTCAATGGACTTGGCAGCAATGCAATAATGAGATAGGTTAGCTGCTGGAATTAGCATCAAGTTTAACTAGAGGCCAGGATCTTGTCCCTGGAGAATTGCAGGGGAATCTCGGAGAATGGCAGAAATCTACATATTTGGGTCTAACCTAGTGCCAGTGCATGTTATCAGATCATTGGGTTTAAATGAAAATATTAAAGACCATAGTGAGGATGTCATAACAGTCCCTAGTGGGCATAGCTAGTGGCTTGGAAAATAAGTGAGCTCTATCTCTGGTCAGATTTTACTCTTTCAAGGTAGAAACACTGAAACTTTTTTAAAAGAAAAGAACACTTTAATTTAAAAGTAAGAATGAAAAGAACGTATTTCTTTCTAAATGAGAGCGAAGGAGGGAAAGGATGGAAGAGATAGAAGAAAAGGAATATAAATTGAAAACTGCAGCTGGCATAATTTGAATCATCTGATAGTTCTTTCTTAAAGTTTTTTTTACATTACTGATTACAAAATGGAGGTGATTGGAACAATATTACTGTGAAAATGAACTTGAATATTTCAATAGATTTCAATGAAATTATTTCAGTGGATTTATCTGTGGTCCTATTGGTGTTGGTATGCCCTTCACCAGTACATATTTCATCACATTCACACCTTCTGGCTTTGTGTGATTCCTGTCCATGTTTGTTAATAAGTTCTCCTTGGAGCTCCTGTGGCTTTCTCCTTTTCCTTCTTTTACTGTTTTATGGATCCCCATGCCTCACTAGGGTCCTCCATTCCTTATCCCCTACTCTTATTACATGAGTAATCCATAGTCTTGATGCTATCTTTCACATTACCCTTCCCACATGAGTTATCCTTGGTGACAAATACTCTAAGTCTTACTTGCATCCTCTGCCCAGATTCCTATTGCTCATTGGGTCATTGGCAATGAAAGGGTATCCAACAATGTACTCTCCCTTATGCTGATCGAGGCATGAAAGTTGTTGGTTTTGCAAGAGACCAGGAAAAGATTCATTTCATTTATGCCTAAACTAGACAAATGTCATGGCAGCAAATAGACTGGGACACTAGGCAGAATTGTCGAGTAGGTAAAGTTTATTTTCAGTGACCCAAGTCTCATTTTCCCCACCTGTCTATTCTGTCACTTTCACCAGCCAGTATATTCCTATAAAATTTTGACCCCAAAGAGACTGGAACGTTAAATATTATCACTTTGTCATTTGTCATAGGACAGAAAGGTTGTATCCTGTCCCTATGGAGGGATTTTGAACAATTGTTTGTTGGACAGGGAGGCAAGGTATATGGATGAGGGGCTGGCGGCAGCATTCCATTGCTTCTAAAATTATGCCAGTTAGACAGACTTCTAACATGCCCATGTGTAAAGTTGAATCTGCCAGTGATAAAGTTGTGGCCCACAGTGTCTTTTTTAATAATTTTTTTTATTTCTCAATTAACAAGCGCATACATATATTTTTTATTAAGTTGTCCCTCCCACTACCATCCCCATTGCACAATGAAAAAATAACCTGAAAAATAAAGCCCTCAAAACATAATTGCATAGGTCAGCAAAACCAGATTCCATAACAGCTTTATCTGAAAATCTCTCCTTTCCTCTCATCTTCTCTCCTGTTCTTCTTCTCCCATCCCTTCCCCTCCTCTTTTCTTCTCCTTTCCCCTCCTCTTTTCTTTTCCTTTCATCTCCTCTCTTCTCTCCTCTCCTTTATTTTTCCCTCCTCTCCTTTCCTCTCTTTCCTTTCCCCTCCTTCCCCTTCTTTTGTTCTACCCTCCCCTCCTCTTTTTTTCTCCTCTTTTCTCCTCTTGTCTCTGAATTTTAAGTTCCTCACACCTCTGCTAGGAGGTGATTTGTGTATTCCATTGTTATTCTTTTAGACTCATTGCTATCATTGTGTTTATCGGAGTTCTAAGGTGTTTCAAAGTTCTTTTTCTAATTATATTTTAATACACTATTCTAATTGTAATATTATTTTCATTGGAGATATTATTTTCCTAGCTCTGCTTACTTTTCTTTGGAACAGTTCATGGAGGTCTTACCAATTTTCACCACAGTGTCTTCACAACAGTAACTTACATTTTGAGAACATTCTAAGGTTGGCAAACACTTTTCCTAATGATAGTCTTTCAAGGTAGGTAGTGACACTTTTAAAAATTTCTGTTTTGTGGGGAAGAAAATTGAGTATTTATCAAGTACCTACTATGTGCCAGGTACTCTGCAAGCAGTCAAGATACACAGATTAAAGAAAAAAATAGAGGCAAGAGGGAAATTTATTATATGTATGGTGGACACTCCATGATAAAAGACTGGGAGTGGGAAATTAAATGTTCCATATGGAGAACAAACAGGCCAGATTGGCTAGAATATAGAGTACATGGTGGGGAGAGGGGAGGGATGGGATCCAAATCTGGAATGATAGATTGGCTCTAGATTGGGAAGGGCTTTGAATACCAAATAGAAGCATTCATATTTTATTCTAGAGGCAATGGGGAGCCTCACACTTCTTGAGTTGGAGAATGACATGGTCAGAGCTTTGTTTTTAAAATATTATTCAAAACTCCGCTAGCTCCAAGACTCTGAATATGAACAAGAACTCTGAATATAACCCTACGATCACAATCTCCTGTCCTTCCACTTGTGTCATTCACTTCTCCCATCTGTTTTTGATCTATGAAGCTCTGACCCTCCAATATTGTTCCTCATCTCTTCTCTTCTCTAGCCCACAACTTTACCTTTTCCCTCACGCAGCAGAAAGCTTTACCTCTTCCATTATCTTACTGAGCTCACATGAAATTCCCCTCTCCTTTCTTCCACTCCTCTAACCCTTTCAGTGTCCTCTCCTACCCTTTTCAGTCTCAGGAGAAGAGGAGAGCTTCCTTTTGAAAACTAACCAGTCCACCCATACTTTCAATTCTATCACTACCTTTCTCCTCCATGACCTTTCTCCACCAACTATTTCCCTCATCTGCCACCACCCTTCCATGTCAATCTCTCCTCTACTGACTCCTTTTCCTAAGCCTACATAATTGCTCAGGTCTCCCTCTTCATACATAAAAATTCCTTGGCCCTGCTATCCCCTCAAGCTCTCATAACTTAATTGCTAAACCCCTTTTTAAAAAGGGAAGTATGTACACTGGCTGCCTCCACTTCCTTGACAGAGATATTGACTCTTCAGTCGGTTGCAGACTGGCTCCCATTCCCAGCACTCTAATGAAATGCCCCTGTCCAAGGTGCCCAACGGCCTCATACTGAATTCCAATACCATTCCCCTGTGGTATTTGATCCTCTAGACTACCTCCTCCTTCGTGCTCCACTCTCCTTCCTTGGCTTTTGGGACCCTCCACTCTCATGGTGTTGCTCCTAGCTCTCTGAAGGTTCCTTGTGCTATTGTTTTGATGATTCCATCCTCATATCCCTTACATGCCAGTTGTAGATCCTCTTCTCTCTATGCATCCTGGTTAGGCTGGGTTCTTTCCCTAGGAGGAAAGAAGGAGGAAATATAGGAATTATCAGGGAGAATGACTGAAGAATCCACGGGTACAATTCTGATGCCAAAAGGATTCTACCAACCCCTTTGTTTGGTTTTTATCTAACTATCCAGGATTGCAGTATTCAAAACTGCCTAAGGCCTATTTACTTTACAATGGTGTATATTTAGGAGTCTCTAGCTTCTCTTGATCTATTTCATATACAGTGGCTCAGCCCCTAGCCTCTCTCTCCTTAGGACACTTCAGATCAGTTAGTCATTCTGGACAGAACTGATTCCCTGGGAAGACAGCTTCATTTCCTAGAACCCGAATAAGACTAGGACCCAAGGGTAAAAGTGTGGCACTCCTATTTTGGTGAATGAGTACTCCACTGATGGCTTTATGATATTAATTAATCCTCTCCATACTTAACAAATATTTGCTAAATTAAATTGAATAATTATCTCTGCCTTAGCCATAGGGACTGGACCCAAGATTGCACCTGTATAGGGACCTCCCAGATGAGGAAACTTCATTTACCAATGCAGGCTGGTACTTTCTGTATAACTTATAAACTTTGAGAATTGCCTGGAGTGTAGAAAAGTTATATGACTTGTCCAGGGTCACACAGCCAATGTATACCAGAGATAGGATGTGAACTCAGGCCCTCTCAACTTCAAGGCCACCTCTCTGAGCATCATTTCATTCTGCTTCTTCCTTATCATTCCATTTCTCAGTGTAAAGCCTGGCACACAGCAGGTGCTCAATAAATGCTTTTTGACTTGACCTGTTGAAGAGAAATGTCCAGGACAAAAAATTTCCAGTTAAATTTTCATTGGATCAGGTTCTCACTCTGATATGTTTCAGCCACTTTGATCAAGCACATCACATGGTAACAGATCATCACATGACTCTTCTTCTTTGCTGAATATGAGTTGAAATGGTCACGTCTGGAGGTGTATGCTGAGTGTCTGGTAGAAAGGAAAAATTAAAATGATTGTGACAAAAGCCCCAGATGGCTTCATATACATCATTATGTGGTTTTCACAATGACCTTCTGGGGACAGAGGGTCAGATACTATTATTCCTCCATTTTATAAGGGAGGTGGCTGAGGCCCAGAGCAGCTAATGACTTGCCCCAGTAGCAAGCGATGGGTACAGAGCTTGGTGGCAAATCCTTGAGTTCTGACGATAGGGCTCCTTCAAAGACATTGCCAACGTAAAAGCTTGCACAGAGAAGCCCTCCATGAGTATTTGTTGATTGAATGAACAAATGAATGAAATACTTGGTGGAGTCAGCCTTTACATACACAAACACGTACTAGGCAGCATTTAGAGAATGCTCTCAGATTTGCAAAGTGCTTTATGCAGAACCGTCTACCTAAGGTGGAAGGGACTTTGGTAGCCATCGAACCCAACCCTGTCACTTTACAAAGGAAGAAATTCAAGTTCAAAGCATTGGAGTGGACTGTCTAAAGTCACTGACGTAGCAGGAAGGAGAGCAGGGCTTTGAACTCAGACCCTTTGACTCACCAGAAAGAAACAGTTCTGAGTGCCCTATCTCCAAGTTCAGTATACTCCCCACAACCCACTGTCCTGTGAGGTTTGGGTGTTATTGTTGTCCCCATTTTACAGGTGAGAAAAATGAGATGCACAGAAGTTAACATGACTTGCTTGCCAAAGGTTACAGAGCTTATCAGCGTCTGAGCTGAGATTCGAACTCAGGGCTCCATGATTCCAGTCACCATGTTGTGCCACCTTTCATCATTTTCACTATTCCTGGAGGGACAGCACATGTCAATTACTAAACATTCATTGTTGTTGTGACTCTATGTGACCTCCTTGGGGTTGTCTTTTTGTTGTTGGTGGTGTTTTGGCAAAGACCCTGGAGTGGTTTGACATTTCCTTCTGCAGATCATTTTACAGTTGAGGAAACTGAGGCAAACAGAGTTAAGTGACTTGCCCAAGGTCACATGGCTAGTTAATGTCTGAGGCCAGATTTGAACTCAGGGTGATGAATTTTCCTGACTCCAGGCCCAGCGCTCTATGTATTGAGCCCACCTAGCTGCCCCATTTAGTAAGCATCTACTGTGTATCAGGTACTAAGTAAGTACTGGGAAATGTGCAGGCAATCAGCCCATCAAGACAGTGTTGTTTGTCCCCTTTGTTCATACATGTGTTACATCAGGTTCTGCTTTGCCTGGTTTTGCATTGTTATATTAATCTAATAATCAATCAATATATTAATGTCACATTAATTAATTAACACCAACTTTTAGAGCTGGAAGGGATCTCAGACCAGCTAATTCAAACCATACCTGATCAAAGATGTTTTCTAGCTAGCATTTACTCACAGCACCATTATCTCCTTTGGTCCTTATACTATCTCTGGGAGGTAAGTGCCATTATCACCCCCAATTTTACAGATAAGGAAACTGAGGCAGACAGAAATCAAGTAACTTGCCCAAGGTCACACAACTAGTAAGTGACTGGGCTGAGATGTAATTCACCCTGACTCCCAGCCCAGCAGTCGGTGCACTCTGGAGCTACCTAGCAAGTCTTCATCTAGCTTCCTCTTGAAGGATGCCAGTAGGAGGAAACTGTGACCTCCTGAGAGAGCTCATCTTCTTTAAAAAAGATCCTCCCAGCTAAGAGGATGAAGAAGCTCATGGTTTGGTCTGTTATGGCATATCTCTGGCTTCGAGCCCTGATACTCTTGTGTCCATTTTGGCTTTGAGAATTTTTCAATTCTCAGATCTCCTCATCTCACACATAAGCAGCCCATCGCTCAAGAAATCTGACAAATGCCCCACAAATATGCCAGACTTTGAAAGCCAAGAATCTAGTGACTGCCATTAATGCAGTCTGCAATTTAAAAAGAAATGAGGTGTGAGAAAGCCTTGGGGAAATTTTTTTTTCATGCATGATGTAAAAGGCCTCTTTTATTTTCTCAGGCAGTTGGGACAACCTATTGTAATTTCTCAGTGTGGGACTGGAAGAAAAAAAACATTCCTTGTGTCTTATGACAGCTACCAAAATGCCAGCAAGTTTTGCTGCATTATGGCACTGAGGACAGAGAGAGTTAGCATTCAGTGGCTAGCTTCGCCTGGGTGGTTCTGGTGATGTCATTACTATCCAAGAAAGATTTGAAAGTCTGGTAGTGGAAATGCTCTGGTATGTGTGGGGCAGGAGGAAGGAGCAAGGAGGGTGAGAAGACCTTCAAAAGCTCAGGAGAGCATAGTGAAGTTTGCTATGTTGGAATCTGGTTTGGAGCTCACCATCCCACCTGAAATATTCCCTCCTTGTGGTGCCTGAGTCAGCAATGTGACATAAACTCCCAAGCCAATGCAGGCTGAGGGCTCCCTTCACAGAGCAGTTGGGAAAGATGAAGAGGCCCTATAGCCTCTAGAAGGGTGAGGCTTTTAGCAAGTGAGCACCCCTGTGCACCCAACACCACATTGGGATACTGAGAGACACTAGAGATCTGAATGGCTGGGTGGCCCAACAGGTAAAGTGCTGGCCTGAGAGGCAAGAAGACCTGAGTCTAAACCATGCCCCAGATGGTTACTTAGCTGTGTAGCTATAGGCCAGTCACTTCAACTCTCTTGGCCTTAGCTCTTTCATCTGTAAAATGCGTATAATATGGGTACCAGCCTCCCAGGGTGGCTGTGAGGATCTAGTGAGATTGTTGCATAAAGTGCTTTACAACCCTGAAGGCATTGTATAAATGCCTGCCATTCCTGCTGCTGCTGCTGCTGCTGCTGTCCCACAGTCCCCACATCAGAGTTTACAATGCAGCTAGGCATTTACTATACAAGTCTTGCTTCTCCAGCCACCCATGTCTTCCCCCTCTTTGGGCCAGGCTTCCCTCCATTCAGGGCCTTTACATGAGTTTGGTAGCCCCCTTTGCTTTAGAGAATTAGAGCAGGAAACCATTGAAGCACCCTTGCCACAGATCTCCCTAATGCAAAATCTAAAAATTCCTTAGGAGAACTCGGAAGAACAGTAACTAGCATTTATGTAGTACTTCAAGGTTTGCGAAGTCCTTTACTAATGTGATCTCATTTTATCCTCATAACCTCTGAGAGGCAGGTGCTATTATAATTCCAATTTACAGACAAGGAAACTGAGTCAGAGAGAAGTGGAGTGACTTGGCCAAAGTCGGAGAGCTAGTAAGTGTCCGAAGATGGATTTGAACCCAGGTCTTCACTCTAACCAGTGTGCCACCTAGCTGCCTCTAAGTCTCTGTCTCCTTCAGGGGCTGAAAGAACTTTAGAAAGTACTTTAAAAAGAGAAGCATTCTAGAAATGTAAGAACATCTAAACAAATGTGAGTGCCTTGCTCGATTTTGCTGATTTTTGTAGCTTGGGGGGGGCAGACAAAGAGATGAAGTGGGGGGAGAATAGAAGGGAGTGAGAAAGAGATAGAGAAATGAGCCAGATGAGAGAAGAGGGAGAAAGGTAGAGAGACAGAGAGACAAAAAGACAGGAGGGAAGGAGAGGGGAAAAAAGATAGAGATGGAAAAGGGAGAGACAGAGATGGAGAAGAGGAGGAGAGAGAGGGAGAGAGAAAGAAAGAAAGAGGGAAAGAAAGAAAGAGAAGAAGAGAGGGAGGAGGAATGGAAGAGGATGGAAAGGTAGAACAAGAAAGAGATGGAAAAGGGTGAGAGAGACAGAGAGAGGAAGGCAGAGGCAGGAATTTGGAGGGGCAGTGGTGGAGACGAGTCCCGTGATTTCTCAGAGTGAGGAAGGGGTGCAAGGCAGACTGACAACTTTTCAGTTTATGGTCACAGAAAGTTGTATTGAGGGTTAAGTTACTTTCTATGCAGTCAGAAGGTATCAGAGGTGTGATATGAAACCATGTCTTCCTGGCCCTGAAGTCAGCTCTCTAACATTTCTTTGGCTATTATACATAAATATATCTCAAAGCCTATGTAAACAATGCTGTGCTATTGGAATTAGAGTCAGCAGATCTGGATTCAAATTCTGATTCTGTCACTTATTGCCTTGGGAAGTTCAGTTTTCTCTTCTGAGTATGAATTTTCTCATTTGTTTAAAAAGGGAAGGATGCTGCTTGAAATCTCATGATCCTATATATTGTTATAAGGAGTAGAAAGAATTATTAAACTTGGAGCAGTTTGGTGGTGGGATAGATAAAGTGCTGGGCCTGGAGTGATGAAGATCTGAGTTTAAATCAAATCCACAACACTTCCTGGCTATGTGACCCTGGGCAAGTTACTTAACCTCTCTCTGCCTTAGTTTCCCCCTCTGAAGAATGAGGATAATAATATTTACCTCCCTGGGTTGTTGTGAGGACAAAATGAGGTACTAGGCAAAACACTTAGCACAGTACCTACCACAGAGTAGTGAAAAAAAAATATACACACACATATACATACATATGTGATCTATATCACACATATGTATATATATCACACACGTACATATACATATATATGTATATATGTGTGTGTGTGTATATATATATGTATGTATACACACACACACACACACACACACACACACACACACACACACATATAAAAACCCTTCCTGACTCATCTGCCTACTCTCCTCCACCATTACTATGGAATCAAAGGGACTGAAGCCTGTTTGGCATTTTTGTGCAATTCTTTTTTCCTTCCTGCCAGTTTCAGTGCCTTCTCTACTATACCATGTTGCCTCAGAGATCCACACCCAGGGATTGTGAGAGATCAAAGGACATAGAATGTATGTAAGGCCATTTAAAGACCTTGAAGTGACAAACAAGTGTCAATGGACAAGAAGAAAAAAAGATGACTCTGCCATTGGCAGTGGTCCTAGCATCTTTTGAGGACCCTGAGAAAGGAGGTGGCCTTACCAGTGCTCAGAGAAGACTTTGGGCCATGAGGCATGAAATAGAGGGGGGAAGGTAGTGAAATTTTTTTTCCTGGAAATGAAAGTTACACTCTGAGTCTTAACCAGAAAAGCAAATTGTGACCAAAGGAAAAGAATCAGAGAAGGATGATGTAAGAGCTCCAAGGAGAAGGAAGTCAACCTGTCTCTCTATGTGGCCAGTTTCTCATCAGAGCCTGCCTGTCAATCAGCCAGTAGTAGATAAAACTCCTGCCTTATCACCCCAAGGAAGAGTATGTGTAGCAAAAACAAAAAACCAAAAACTTGTTACACATGCCCAGAAAGAGGAAAGCCACTCACTTATGTGTCTAAACAAACCTGAAATAATTTGATCTTGAATGGAAAACCCATTCTCTTCAGTCAGTTCCACCCAAGACAGCCCACCATTTGTCTTGTTGGGCTTCACATTGTCAGGTGCATTGAGCTCCACTGACATCCATGATTATCTTGTGATGGTCATTTCGGGAAAGAAGGAAATTAGTCAAAAATGCTGTTGGACTGAAGTGCTTGTCTAGCCATCAGCCAAGCATGGACACAGACTTGGCCTCAGCTATCCTCCCTCAAAAACAAAAATTCCATGACAATAAGAAGGCACTAAAAGTAATAGAGCTAAATCCTTGGGTGTTTGCTCCATGGTAAATGACCTAGAAAATGGCTTCAAACTTGTTTTATGCAGCTAAGCCCCAAGGAAACCCGGTTACTTCTTAGACAAGCAGAAAAGCAGAATTTGAATAGTATCAAAACAGCAGACTTTTCCAAAATCTAACTTATTACCTCAGAATTAACTGGATCTCTCCAAATAAATCGAATTCTTTTCCAGCACTTAGCACAGTGCCTGACACAGAGCTTTGTTGTCGAGCCACCTTTCAGTCATGTCTGACTCTTCATGACCCCATTTCCTGGCAAAGATACTAGAGTGATTTGCCATTTCCTTCTCCAGCTCATTTTGCTGCTGAAGAAATTGAGGCAAACAAGGTTAAGTGACTTGCCCAGGGTCACACAGCTAGTAAATCTCTAAGGCCAGATTTGAACTCAGGTCTTTCTGATTCCAGGCCTGGCACTCTGTCCACTGTACCACGTAACTGCCTTTGGGACATGGTTTATTGATGTTTATTGATTGACTATTACTGACTTACAAAATTGTCATAGCAGTCCTGACTTTAGGGTAGCACAGGGGTGGGGAACCTGCAGCCTTGAGGCCACATGTGACCCTCTAAGTCCTCAAGTGTGGCCCTTTGACTGAATCTGAACTTCACAGAACAAATCCCCTTAATAAAATGATTTGTTTTGTGAAGCGTAGACTGAGTTAAAGGACCACACTTAAGGACCTAGAGGGCCACATGTGGCCTTGAGGCTTCAGGTTCCTGATCCCTGCTAGCATCTCTTACATGAACCTCCCTCCCTCACCTCATAAAGCCATTTTGTATCTCTCTAATTTAGGTAACTTCAATGCAAAATAATAATAGTATATTACATGTGCTTGATTATATGTGATATGTGATGCTGTATTATGTAGCATGAAAGTAACAACTATGCATTATTTTGTATTCTAATTATTGTTTGTGTCCTATTCTCACATGAGACCATAAACTCCAAGAGAGCATGAGTCATCTCTTTATCTAAAGTTGCTATCTACCTGCTAATATGCTGGTAGCATAATGCTCTGTGCGCAATGAGTGATTTATAAATATATCTATGATTTAATAAAATCAAATTCAGGAGCCAGAAGAGACCTCAGGGCTCATCTAGCCGATCTACTTGTTTTGCAAATGGGTAACTAGAAGCCCAGGGAGGTTTTGAGGTGGAAGGAGCTTCTGAGGCTGCTGTCCAAGCCCCGCCCTCTTTGAATTGATGAGGGCACCGAGGCTGAGAGAGGTCAGTGTTTGATATCGATCATCTGTTTATTTTTTTAATTTTATTTCTCTAAAACTTAAATATACAATAAGAAAAGAAAAAGAAACATTATCAACTTAAATATTAAAATTTAAATGCAAAATAAGAAAAGAAAAAATGTCATGTGCAGCAGAACATAAGAGAGGATTCAAAATATATAGCAATAAATTTCCATTTCAAGAAAGCCTAGGGAATAAATACTGTACGTTGTGTTGAGAGCTTGGGTCATCTATTTAGAGAGAGAAACCCCAAAACCATCTAGCCCAACTTCTCCATTTTACAAATGAAGACACTGAGTCCAAGAAGGAATCAAGTGACTTGTTCAAGGTCACACAGGTAATAAATGACAGAGCAGGGATTTGAACTCAGATCTTTTGTCTCCAAATCTAGTACTTCCCTTCCCCTCCTCCCCCCACTACTTTGAAAACAGTAAAGTCAGGACATTGAAATGGGGGCAAGCTTGAAAGAGCCAATATTTAAAATGGAGAATACCCAGGAAGTTTAACAAGCTCGCACAGCACTAAATTTCTTAAAGCACACGCAAGTTTTTCAATGTGGCTGAGCAGCTTAAATAGTCTCCTTCTGTTATTTCTTCCCAACAGACAAAGCGTAAATTCACAAAGCCATCTTATCTACTAAAGAAGCACATAATCTTGGGATGGGGGGAAAGATCTTAGGGGACAACATGGAAATTTCCCAATAGTAAATGTGTGCAAACTCTGAGATGATATGATCTCCGTTGTTGCAGCCAACTTCGAAACAGGGTCGATAGATGATTCTCTATTTTTAAGGGAGTGAGGAGGCGGAGGAAGAATCTGGAAGGGATTCAAGTCAGGAGCGCAGGTAAAGAGAGCTTGCTGCTCAGCCCAGATACCCTTTATCTGGCCAAAGGAGAGCCTCACACGTCAGACACCTCCAGCTGTTTGCACGCGTGTGCGTGCGCGCGCACACACACACACACACACACATACACATACACACACACCAATCCTTACAGCAAGAAGAACCTTGGCATGAAATGACAGTCCCAGGTAACATAGCTAAGAGAGAACTATGTCATCATGGATCCTTTGGTCCCAAGCATGGGCCTGTAGGTGAAATAGTCACCACTTCTGGGGCTCGCTCTAGTTCTCCCCTGATTTTCTAAACACTTGTTCATTGAACCCACATGACCTAGCGCCAGAAAGGGCATGAGAAATTAGCAATTCTTTCAGTAGAATTACGGATCTGGAGCTGCAAGGGAACTTAGAGTCCATCAGATCCGAGCCCCTTATTCTAAAGATGAGGAAACTGAAGCCAAGTTCCTCATTTTGCAGCTGAAGAAACTGAGTCCCAGGGAAGTTTAGTGACTTTTCTAAAGTCACAAGGATAATAAAGGCATCTCTAATCCCCTTCTCTTTCCACACATTTAGGTCTCAAATCCTCTTTTCTACTCAAGTTGCTTCAACCTAGGCACACTTTATTCTTTCTTTAGAAGGTTGGGTCCCAGAACTCCTGGGAATGTTGCATCATCCAGGAAATGCATCCTCATTTATGCAGGAGGCTGAATCATATGGTGGGGAGGCTCTCCCATACTGCCTCACTACCATCTCTCTGGCCTGGCCACGTATAACTGAAATGTAGCTTTGCATCCTGCTTCTCAAAGGCTTTTGGTAACAATGCCTGATGGTATAAGAGGAGAGCATGAGTCTGAAAGGCAGATATGAGTTCTGCCTCTGATTTTTATCTCACTGTGTGACCTTAGGGAAGTCACATAACATCTCTGAGCCTCAGTTTCATCATTTGTAAAATGGAAATGAATGACTTGCACTACATACATTATAAAGTTGTAGGGAGGAAAACACTTTGCATACCTTAATTCAAACATTATAAGTGTGAGGAGGGGAGGCCCTGATCAATTTGATGAGTTCCAAACTCAATGTAACAGGGTCTGCCTCTGTTTGGAAGAATCTGAATATAGCCATGCCTGCTAGTGTCTTGTTGATAGGACATGGGGAGTTTGAGATGATTAACATGCCCTTCTTAGGGGATCACACCCTTGTGAAAAGAACAGCCTCTCTCCATGGCTTATCAAAGTGAGTTACGAGACCAGCTTTCTTACTCTTTCTTGGACTTCCTTTTTGCCTTCAGGAGGCATACTGCAACTTAGCAGAACAGATGGATGTTCTGGGGGGGTGGGAGGAAAACCTGTATGCATGTTCAGTTTCCTCCCCCCAAAAGCACTTAGTGTCTTTGTGTGAGAAAAGCATATAGCAAGATGAATGAGCTTGTTCAGAAGGTCCCGAGAGGGTCGTTCATGGACCTCAGTTTCTTGGCCACCTTTTCCCTTTCTGTTTCCTTTTCTAAACACAGGATAGAGTCCAGAGACCTGGTAGTGGACTTCTCCAAGTCAAGCAATGCAGCAGGTAGGGCAGGGATAAAGATCTGGCAGAAGCACTCGGCAGAGGTTGGCATGTGCTTGCACATGGCCTGAGAGGGCAGTTCACGGACAATAGTCAAGAGACCTTATGCAGAAGAAAAGGGAACTTTGAATTCCCTAAGCAGTGTGATGGGACATTTCCTGGACAGCACTTCATGAATAACCCCAAATTCAAAGATCATTTGAGAGAAAGAAGGATCCTCCTGCAGTATGCTCTTTGAAGAAAAGCTTCTTCTTCCTAATTCATATGCAGCATCCTAATTGAAGATGAAAGTCAAGAAGTCATTCAGGTAGTGAAGGCTTTGGGGCTTATTTGCACTTGTGCAGCCCCCAAACTATTCTGATAAGAATCAAAACTCCAGAGTGTTATAACAGATGTCTGGAAGACCATCTAGGGCTCTGTGGGAGGAAAGAACTCCTTAGAATGTCAAGGGATCTCCCTGACAGCAGCCAGAAGTTCTGCTCCCTTCTGGAGCAAGCTGATGGACCATTTAAGCCATATATCTTCTCTCTTTCTTATCCATGGTCCTAGAAAGAGCTACTGAAACTTCCAGTCTCCCATGCCTAGTCTCTCCTTCACTCCTCAACCTTCCACAATCTGACTTCTGTGCTCATCACTCAACTGAGATTGCCCTGCACAGTTAGCACCATTCTCTTAATTACCAAATCTTAGGGTCTTTACTCAGTCCTCACTCTACTTAACCTCTCAGCCTCATTAGACATTGTTGACCCCTGTATCTTCCTGGATACTCTCTCCCCTCTGGTGTTTCATACTACCCTCTACTGGTTCTCCATCTGCCTATTTGAGCACTCCAGGGGTGGGGAACATGGGGCCTCAAGGCCACGTGTGGCCCTCTAGGTTCTTGGCTGTGGCCTTTTGACTGAGGCCAAGTTTTCCAGAACAAATGCTTTTCTTAAAGGATTTCTTTCTCCATCTCCTTAACTAGTTCACCATCTGAGTCCTGCCTCCCTTGATCTGTCTTGGGTTCTCTTTTATTCCCTGTCTATACTCTATTTCTTTGTGGTCTCATCAGCGTTCACAGCTTTAGTTACCATAACTATGCAGCAATTCCCAGATCTATATGTCTAGCCCTGGTCTCTCCCTGAGTTTTGGTCTCGCACCACCAGCTGCCTATGGGACATTTCAAACTGGATGTCCTAGTGACATCTCAAGCTCAATGCATCCAAAACTGAACTCATTGTCTTTCCTCCAAATCCTCCCTCTTCCAAACATTCCTCTTTCTTTTGAAGGAACCACCATCTTCCCAGTTTCCCAAGCTTGTAACTTCTGTGTCTCTCTCAACTCCTCCCTCTCCCTCACACTACATGCAGACAATGGCCAGATCTTGGCATTTCTACCCTCACATGGCTCTTATCCGACCTCTTCTCCCTACTCACACCCCTCGAGGTGACCACCTAGTCTAAGCTGCCACCTTAGTTCAAGCCCTCATCATCACTCATTTAGATGATTACAACAACTTCCTATCTGAAACTATTTCCAATAGAACACCCTCGGGTAATAATTTCTGTCAGGCAAATATTTTATTTTGCAAATGACTAAATAAAAATGCCATCCCTCTGGCTCTGTATTTAGCCTTCCCAGAAAGGCAAGTCAGTGACAAGAAAGGGGACTTATGGAAAGAGTTGGATTGGCAAATCCACTGACACTGCTGGGCGAAAATGAAACAATTTAAGGGGCACCCCACCCAATCATGAATCAGGAGCAGTCTCTGCAAACAAAGGACAGCAATTTGGTCTCCTCAGAAGCAGTGTGTTGTACTGGGAGGAAAGGGGACCCGGGCTCAAATGTCATCTCTGCTGTGACCACAAACAGAGTATTTTTCTCCTCTGTGACTCAGTACAATAGAGGTAATACCTGTGGCACCTATGGCACAAGGTTGCTGTGAATTCCAAATGAGATAATGTGTTCAAAGGGCTTTGCAGACTTTAAAGCTCAGTGTTAATAGCGATTACTATTATGACTACGTATCTCCCACACTGAGGATGGGTTAGTGACTTGAATATTCAATTACAAAAATGCTTTCAACCTGTCACCATCACACAAGCCATCCCCACTGCTGCCTCGCTTCCTTTACCAGCTGTTAACTTTGTTCATCCCCCATCTTCCCTTCCTGGGCTTTGTTGAAGATGTTTGCTCTTTTGCTGTTTCTTCTTTGTGGAGCTGAAGTCGATCTTTGCTCCTATGAAATTTTAATAGATGAAAATGTCCCTTTGAATGAACATTCCCTCCACTCTGTCAATGATTTCACCATCCAACTTGCAGGACATTCAATTTCTCTCAACTCTCATCTGTTAAGCATCTTCATGTGTACTGAGCTCTGTGCACCAAAACAGGCCTTGCCCCCAAGGAGTTTACATTCTATTGGGAATGTCGTTGTGAGGAGTTCAGAAACCCTTGTGATCATAGGAAACTGCTCTGCCATTGGTGGGTTCAGAGATTAACTTTAAGAAATAGATGGGGGGAAGCTAGGTGGTGCAGTGGATAGAGCATCAGACTTGAAGTCAGGAGAACCTGAGTTCAAATCCAGCCTCAGACCAAACACTTGACACTTACTAGCTGTGCGACACTGGGCAAGTCACTTAACCCCAATTGACTAAAAGGGAAAAAAAAGAAAAAAGAAATAGATGGGGAATGATTCAAAGATTTTGGAAAGAGGTAAACTTGTTCCTATGATACAGTGTGACTTGTATGGTAGATCCATGTTGAAAAATGGACAAGCAGAGGTGGAGAATCCAAGTGATCAAATGAGATAATAACTTAAGGACTTAGCACTGTTCCTAGGTAAGCACATAGTAGGTGCTTAATAAAAGCATGTTCCCTTCCCTTATATCCTCTCTTTTCTTCTTCCAGTTAATATATACCTGTTCATTATGTAAATGTCATGTTTCATGCCTCATCCCACTGAAGTAGAATGTAAGCTCCCTGAGCCCAAAATTGTTTTCCTTTTTCTTTTTGGGTCCCTAGCACCTATCACATTGTCTTTCCCAGAGTAGGCACTTAATCCAGCTATCTATTGAGTTAAAGGTATTTGTTGAAAAGGCTCAAAGGTTTCAATCCTCTTTCAGCATCACCTACAAGCCATGGCAACCAAGAGTTTCATCTACAAACTTTTTTCAAAGAGGTCAACAGGTCCAAATATGTAGAAAGGCAAAGCTTTGGTCCCAAAATTCAAAAAGCAATGTGTGTGTGCATGTGTATGTATGTGTATGTATCTTTATCTGTATCTGCCCCACTCATCAACTCTGCTTTTCTATGTATTTATGACAAATGGGGTAATAGGACTTAGTTAACATCTAGCTGAGCAAAGTACCACATTGCTGGTAAAGTTAGGTAGTTACTCCATATGCTATAGAAGTTATAGGTACAGAGGTAAATTAGGGATTGTGGAACACTGACATCAGAGCATTATTTCTTCTCCTGAGAATATTCTGCTTTTTTAAGGGAAGCACTGACTCTCACTTTTATTATCACTGGATTAATGGTATTTACGTCAGGGGCAGGTGAGGGGGCCAGAAGGTCGAGAACAACACTCAGAGCTGAGAAGTCCGGGACCAACAGCATGAATAAATTAGGAAGGATTCTAGGAAGCCAAATTTTACCCTGAGATCAGTGACTTTTGTGACACAAAAAACTGTGGCATGTTTGGGGTTTTCTTTTTCCCCCTCTTTTTTCTCTCACCTCAATTATCCCTCCATGATAGCCCCCAGGATACTGAAATGGACTCTCTGTTTGCAAATCTGCAAGTTTACAATGTTACAGATAAAGACATAACTAAGATGTAGCTACTGGTACCCTGCCCTGGGGCACCAAAATTTAAAGGGTGTCTACAAATTTTTCAATAGTAGAAATAATTGAGCTTATGATGTATCTATTTCCCAAGAGCAGCAAATTAAATTGTGAAGCATGTTAGTTCAGCTACAGGAGAAGCAGCTTGGTTTAGTGGATAGAGAGCTGGCCTCAGAGTCATGAAGTCCTGGATTCAAATTCTGCCTCTGACACACACTGGTGGTGGGACCCTGAGAAAGCCACAACCTATCAGGACCTCTAAGTAACTCCAAGACTATAAATTGTAAGAGAGTTAACAAGCCTCATTGGTTGTTAACATTCCTTCTCAAGAGGTTCCTCTGCCTGGGCAGCAAAGTTGTTCAGTGCATAGAGCACTGAATTTTCACTCAAGAAAACCTGAGTTCAAACACTGCCTCAGAAACTTGGTAACTGGGAGACTCAGGGCCAGTTACTTCATTTCTGTTCACCTTAGTTTCTTCATCTGCACAATGCGGGTAATAATGGTACCTACCTCCCAGGGTTGTTGTGATGATAAAGTGAAATAATATATGTAAAGTCCTTTGCAAACCCCAAGATAACAAGGAATTTGTGTATTAGAGGCAGAAATTGAACCCAGGTCTTCCTGACCATGAAGCCAGTTCTATCCACTATACAAGGCTGCCTATTGTATTTTAACTCTTTAGTCTAGGTATTAAGCTAAGCTGTTTCTATTGATGAAGAATTGCAAGTGTTGTCACCCTAAGTTTTGGTACCCTGGACAGAGTCCCAGTTGGCAAATTTTAATTATGACTCTAATGTTATGAACTGCATACTTGCAAACCTGCATATGACTGTTCCTCTAGCTGGGTCCCAACCTCCTACCCCCAACAAATCCTATCTTCCTTTGTTGTTCTACTGGTTGAAAGTAGTCTGAGAAGTGATTGCCCTGCCCCCTTTCTCTATCTTCCTTCTATTCTTAATGGCATTCTCTAGCTCCAAACCTCATTTGCTGCAGTTTCTCAAACAAAGCAAAGATGAGTCTCTAGGGTTCTTATCTTTATTGTTATACCTCTCTCCCAGGAAATTAAGGGAAAAGTATCCAGAGTCTTCCCCTCCCCAGTGCCATCCCAACCTTCCTATTGGCTCTTTCCATTCCTCCTCTCTGCTGTCCTCTCTCTAGATTCCATCAATTACCAGCATGCTTTCAGACAGGCACCATTTATTTTCTTGGGGGAAGGTGGAAATATCCCAGTAGCCATGACACCATAACTGTCTTCTCTGTCTCCTGCCTGAGAACTAGTTCTCTTTCTACATTCCTTTAAGAGGCTTTTGTTTTCTTAAGTATACTTTAGAGAAAACAAAGACTGGAAAGTAATAAAATGCAAAAAGTGACCCTTCCACCCCCTTCTTTTGGCCCAAAGGGTTTTTGTTTTGTGACCTTTGTGTGTTTGTTTGCTCTATTTCAGTATCTCAGCACCACAGAGAAGGGAAAAAATCATTTACCTTGGAAGCCCTGATTCCATAGGTATGGTCATCCAGCTTGGGGTTTTTTCCTTTGTTGGGGGGAAGGGAACACACCAACATTCAGGTTTCACTTCTAGATATTTCCATTCCAAAAATAACTAATTGAAAAAATTAAGGATGCATACCAGGACTATGGCTGAACGGACCCTATCTCAGCTTCTTCAGCAGTAAAATGGGGCTAATAATAGCACCTACCACACCCTCTCAGAGGTGCTTCAATAAATTTGTGAGAAGAACATTTTGAATCCCCTTTGGGAGAGGTGGCATGACATGGTCACCATTCTGGGCTTGGAGTCATGAGAGACCTGGGTTTAGATCCCTCATAGGACTCTTCCTAGCTGTGTGACCATGGGAAAATTTTTTAGGGGCATTGATGATGGGATAAGTAATATTTTTCCTTCTTTTTCCAGTGTCCTTCTAATCTTAATGGCATTTTCTAGCTGAAAAATAGGAACCTACTGGGCCAGTCTTACCTTTGTAAAGGAAGGGATGGCTCCTTTAGGGGGGAAGGGCCAGTTTATTAATTATAAAGTATTACTACTAGTAGTAATAATTGTAACAACAAGAAGAAGAAAGATAACTGTGACATAGCACTCTAAGTTTGTAAGGTAGCACTTTATGCCAGATATTTCATTTGATCCTTGCAACAACTTTGGGAGGTGAGTGCGGTTATTATTCCTGTTTTAGACTTGAGGAAAGTGAAATTCCAAGAGGGGAAGTCAGTCTCTTAGAATAACATAAGTAAGTATCAGAGACTGGGATGGGGATGTGAACTGAGGTTTTCCTGATGGTATGCCCAGTAAATTATCTACTATGCCATGTTGGCTCTCCTGGTTGAATACATAGTAGACAGTTAATGAAAGCTTGTGTGGACTTGACATGACTTGGTATGGAAAGTGAAATGAACATGGAATCAGAAGACCTGAGGCTGAATTCTGGTTCTATCACTCCTTAGCTGTCTGATTTGGGGCAAGTCATTTCACCTCTCAACCTCAGTATCCCCATCTGTACAATAGGTACAATAATGACCATAATATCAACCTCACAGAGCACAATGAGGATAGAGCATGAAGTGAGCCAAAGCTTAAGGGGAGCAGCAGTAAGTCTTCCTTATATCAGCTTCTTAGGAATTAGAAGAGTGAAATGAGTGACTCTGAAACTGAAAGGCAAGAAATGGCTTCCATGTCCTGAGTTAAAATCATGCCTCTGACATTTCCAACCTGCATAACTTCAGACAAATCATTTCTTTTCCTAGGACTTCCATTCCCCCACTGTAAAATGAGGGCAGCTGGACTAGATTTACTCTGAGGTCCCCCCCTCCCCAGCTCTAGCCCTCTGATCTTTAAAGTTGTGTCTCATGCAGACATCACATGAGATGGGGACAGGCAAAACCACCAACCCAAAGAGCCAATGGAAAAAGAAGGGCCTACCAGAGAAATTATTTTAATTTTGGTTTTTGAGATTTTTTTTTCTTAAGGTATTGGGAATTTCTGGGCCAAATCATCACCTAGAAGTGCTGAGCAGTATGGATTTCTGCCTCGTGCTCCTCCCTATTTTTACAGCTGACCCAATAGTAATGGTGCCTAAAATGTCACTTGAGACAGCCCTTTTCACTATGAAAGTTTATGGACTGAAGGATCTCACTAGGAAAGTATTGTAAGTGGTGAGGTGGGTAAAATGGCCTGCCCTGTCCTTGGAATACCCTGATTAATTGCAGTAAACATTTGTAACTAAGTTCTACCTCCCCAGAATATATTTAAGGAAGAAAGTAAAAAGCCCATTTTTTCCAAAGTGGAACCACTGTAAACAAACTGTGGGGATGGCCAAGGCGGGGGATGATGTCATAGACTGGTTATTGCATGACAAAATTTAGCAGTCCCAGGCTTTAGTATGAGATGGGACCTTAGAAGCTATCTAGTCCATTCCTGTTCCCTTCAGTGCACATGTGCGTGCATGTGCATGCACATGCGTGCACGCACACACACACACACACACACACACACTTCGCAAATAAAGAAATTATAGCCCAGTTTAGGGAGTGGCTTGCTTAATGCCTGTCAAGTGGTAGATAGCAGTCAAGTTTTGACTCCAAATTTGGAGTTCTACCATATTGTGCCCAGCCTACTATTTTAGGCAGGCTTCAGCTTTACTTTGCTTCACTCCCTCTCCCCTCTTCTACCAGATGTCTTGCCATGCAAGGCTACCCTTTCCCCTCTAGTTCTAGAACTGTGATCAAATGAATTCTGCCCTTCCTTCAAGAATAAGTGGCATTCTACTCCCTTCTGGCTCCACTCACCATCCCTGTAACTTTGTAAACCTAAGTGGGAATTCATGGTCCCCATTTTCCTATACAGGTTGTCTCCCTCATTAGAACATAAAGGATTTGAGGGTAGGGACTGTCCTTCCTTTTTTATTAGTGTCTTCAGCACCTAGAACAGTGCTTGATACATAGTAAGTGCTCAATAAATGTTTTCTTTTTCCATTCATTCACTCATTAATTCGTATGCCCAGAACAGCCAGAAACATCCATGGTTGTGCATACTTGGTTTTGAAGTAGACTGGAGGCATCTTAATTGTCTTGGCCACCCATCTCAGATTTCATAAGTTTAGTGACTAAGGCTGTGAAAGAACAAAGACAGCAAGTTGACCACTGGTCCACCCTTCTTCCTACTCTAAAAGAGCTGTGGTTTACTGGAATGAGCAGTAGAGTTGGCACGAGATCTCAATTTGACTCCTGGATCCATAACTTCCTTCTATGGCCTTGGGAAAATGACTCCCTCTCTGTTTAGGCTATTTATTCATCTATAAAATAAGGGAGTTGAATTAGGTAATCTCAAAGATCCTTTATAGCTTTAACATTCTATGAATCTATAAAATAAAGTTAATAATGCCCACTCTGGAAAGATGAAATCAGATCATGTGCATGCTGATTACCTCCAATTTACCCTGTCTATATCTTGTTGGCACCTAGTTGTTTTTTATGTTTCCTCCTCCTTGAGAATTGACTTTTGCCTTTTTAGTATCCCCAAAACTTAGCACAGTGCCAAGAACACAATAGGCATTTAAATAGATTTTGTTGACTGACTTACAAAAGGTGCTCTGAAAATAGTAACATTCAACACAAACATTAGGAATTATGTTCTTCTTAACAGCAATGTTCTGGCTTCACTTGCCCTATGACTTTACTCTGTTTTGCATCTTCTTCCCCTCCTCCCTGTTCATTTAAATTTCTGAACATTATTCAAATCCCACGTCTTTGAAAACCTCACCAATCACTTTAGACCTGATGATTGCTTCCTCCAAATTCCTATAGAAGTTGCTCTCCATACCGCACTTTGGACACTTTCCATAGAGAATTAGATTTTCTTTTAAAATGCGATGTATCTTCCCAAATAGACTCTAGGCTCCATGACATCAAGTCATGTCTTGCTTATCTTTGCATTTTTTTTTGTAGTTCCTAGCCCAGTACTTCCCATATAGTGCTTCACAGATGGAAGACTGACTTATTTCCTCCCCCCTCCCCCTTATGCTGATTTAAGTGCAGAAAAAGAAAGAGGGCCAAACACAGAATAGGAGAAATTTATAGTCAAGGAACCCAAAGTAGTCTTGGCAGAAAGTAAAGGAGAAAAAGAAGTAAAAAGAGCAAAGGCAGTTGGGAGGAAATAGGCTAATTCAATAAACATTTATTCCCATACTACGTGTAAGGTACTGTCCAAGGTGCTGGGGATTGGAGACAAAACTAAAACTGTTCCCTCAAAAAGCTTGCATTCTATATGCATACATGTAAATAAATACAAAGACATAAACAAACAAGAAAAGGTGAAATGTATTCAAAATAATATAATTAGAAGAGTACTAAAAAAGAAAAGGAGGGGAAAGGAGAGATTGGAAAAGCCTTCCACAGAAGATGGCACATGAGTGCTTGAAGGAAGCTAGGGTTTCAGCCAGGTGGAGGTGAGGAGCAAGTGCCTTCCAGGCCTGGAGGATGCCCTTGTGTGAAGGCCCAGAGACACATACAGACCTTGTGTTAGGTAATCAATACCTTAAATACTCCCAAAGGGGAGGGACTAGGGTGAGTAGGGGATTTTGTGATAAGCCAGACAATGGGCAGAGTCCCTTTGAATTCCTTCTGGGAGCACTGTGATTCCACAAGGAAGGTTACAATATGAGAAAATTTCCTCCATCGACAAAAACAACTAACCAAATCCAGCATCCCTTTGAATTCTCCAGCACAACATCCAGTTGCCATGGAAAGAGAACTAAAGATTGATGTGGAGGAGATGCTCTAAGATCTTGAGCCCATTAGCATTTCAGATAAAAGCCATCATTCTTTTCCCCACAGTAGATTTCTTTAGTTTCAAAGTCCCGAGTTTTGCACAGTCTGGAGGGATTTCTTGATCTTCAGGCCTGTTTTGTTCTAGACAGTCTTTAGAAGGCTGCTGGCTCGTGCCTCACATCTTTCTCATAAGATCAGAAATACATATACTTGCAAGGGATTTCAGAGGGCATCTAGTCTGGCTCTCATTTTATAAATGAAACAGAGGCCCAGGGAAGTTAATTGATTTGCTCAAGGGGACAAAGATAGCAGGCCCAAAGGAGGGTTTGAAGTCAATCCTCTTACTCCAAAATGTCTAGAAGACTAAGGGGAGAAGATAGGGAAGGGGCAGCTAGGCGGGTTCTCAGTAAGTCTAGGCATGTCAAGTCTGAATGCATATAGACCACAATGGGTACATTTTTATTAATTTATTTTAAACTTAAATACACAGTAAGAAAAGAAAAAGAAACATTATAAACTTAAACATTAAAACTTAAATACAAAATAAGAAAAGATACGCGGACTGCCTGTGGCCAACTTTGGGGAGAATGTGAGCAAGAGTCACAGGGGATGGGCTGGCATGGATTGGTTGTGATCTGTATCCTTGGAGGAAGCCCTGAATCAAGGAGATCACAACACTGTTTGGGAATTTGAGCAGCTCTCTCATTGTGGCCATTCAAGGAAGCACAAGGTATGAAGCTGCAACATCAGATCTTATAATATTGCAGATTTCAAGCTAGAAGGACCTTAGGGGCAATCTTGTGCACTCACCCTTATTTTACTGATGAGAAAACGAAAGTCCAAAGAGGTAATGGAATCATATAATCATAGCTCTAGAACTAGAAGGGTATTGGGGAACATCTAGTCCAATCTTTATTTTACAGAGGAGAAAAACCCCAGAAGGCTAGGGAGGTTAAATAATTTCTCCAAAGTCACACGTGCTAGTGAGCACCAGAAGCAAGATTTGAACCCAAGCCCAGAGCCAGTACTCTTTCCTCTAAATATGTTGCCCCTAAAATAATCGAAGCAATAAGTGGCCATATTGGGAGTCTCACACAGGTATTCTGGCTCCAAAATCCAGCTGGCTTTCCACTGTGAGCTGACATTGGTATTACGGAAAAGAGAAAGCCACAGTTTGGCCCCACATCTGCCTCAAAATAAAAAGCTGACTTTTCTGGCTCCCCAAGGCCATAGTTAGTTATTTTCCCCTACAAATTAAATATAGGAAAAAATCCAACATGTGCTTATTTTGATGTCCCCTAACATATAGAGATTGGAAGATTTAGGACAGTCCACATTAATAGACCTGCACTTTGAAGAGATTTCATCAGGGTATGTCCAGTGCTGACAGGGAGGCCTTTACAAAGCCAAAGTGCAGCGAATGAAAGCATTTTTCCTTTGCCACCTTCATATCACTGCATTTCATCTATGATAGGAAAGTAACAAGCTGGTGCTGAATTCAGATGTAGTGGCACATGATTTAGGGAGAAGGGGAACAGAGTATTACATTGACATGCAAATCACATTTCTGGGATTGATCCCATTCAGACTGTGCCCACTCGTGAAAGCTGTAGGAGAAAATTGGATGGGAGGTAAAGCCCACCTTCTGTAACTGTAAATAGAGCAGTCAAAACCTTTATATACTGAGCTGAGATAGGGATAGCACCTGCGACTTCTTTAGTATAGGTTGCTCCCAGGTGAGAAATTACCCTCTGCTAGTACAAGTTGGCACCTTCTTTGCAACTTAGAGACCTGCCTAGAGCATTGAAAGGTTCAGGGATTTTCCCAGGGTTACAGAGCCAGTATGTGTCAGGGACAGAATTTGCACCCAAATCTTCTTGGCTCTCTCTCCACTACACAATTCTGCCACTCTAAACCACACTGACTGCTAAATAGTGCTGAGCATTTTCTTCCATATAAAAATAGGAATTTTGTTTTGGAAGCATCCTCCTAACAATTCAAAGTATGTTGACATCTGTCTCTGTACTCTCATATTCAGGAAATCCTGGAAGCAGTCTCTTTGTTTCTGTCTTTCTGTCACTCTCTCTTCTAGGGCCAGGGAGTCCTTAGAGATAGAATAACCCAACCTCATAATTTTCACAGATGAGACCCAGAATCATGAACTGACTTGTCCAGTCCTTATGTGATAAGTGGCAAAGCTGAAATTGAACATGGGTCCAAGTTCAGTGTTTTATCCACAGTGACACACAACTTCAATCCATAGGAATTTTTCTTTCCAAAAAGTCAAAAGGCAAAGATAATGAGTTCTAATTGGGATCTGTCTCTCTGGCTGAAGCTTCATTTGTGAAGTGATGGTGTCACATCAAGTTCTCCCGAAGATCCCTTTGCACAGCCCTCCCTCACTTAAATCCAATCTACTTGCACGTCACAGCCTCACCTCCTTAAGGTCAAGGTCCTCTTCGAGAACAAAGGACACACAGCAGAAGTAAAAGCAGCAACCAGCTCTGTGTGATATATTCCTAGTCACGTAGAAACTCTTAGACATAGCTATATCAGTAGTTGGTGTCTACAGGCTTCTACTAATTACTCTCTGTCTTCCTTATCTAATAAATGCTTAGGTCCAGACATTTGTCTTTCTTCCCCCCATTAAGCAAACTTTTAAGCTATATTGACATTCCTGCCCAGAGAATTTATGGTAATAAAGTTATCAATATTTATTGCTTGTTTGGGACCTAATATCACTAAAGATGTCTTTCATTACTCACAGGATTATAGATTTCCAGCTAGAAGGAAACAGTTCATCCAAGCTCCTCATTTCACAGCTGAGGAAATTCAAGTTCCAAGAGGCTGTGACTTGCCCAGAGTCACACAACTGGGAAGGGTCAGAGTGGGGATGTGAACCCAGGTGTTCCTGGCTCTAAGTCCAGCATTCCATCCACGAGACTTCATTGCCTCTCACTGAGGGTTGAGATCAGCCACTCAGCTACATGGCTAATCCAATCCTAGTCTGATTAAATTGTCCAGAGAGATTGGTCGTTCTTCAGAAGCCATGGAGTCTGTGTCCAGAGTGGGAAATGCAGGGTCTATAGGTTCTTGTTCTGGCTGTAGACCTCTCACGGTCTTAGGCAAGAATGCCTTGATTTCCTCATTTGCAAATGGGGATTCATGCCCTGATTTAAGAAATAGTCCTCTATCACAGAGTTCCTTGCCCATAGAGCTAACTCAGCCTGTGGCTACTCCTATAGGATGGCTCATAAAAATGCCAATACAAGGTGAACATACTCATGTGTTATACTTCCTTCCATAGTGTGTGAGCACTTCCCCACCCTACCCCACTCCATCAATGCAGATTGCTACCCTTCAGTGGCTGAATAGAGGCTTCCTGAGTGGCTGTGGGCTAGACAGTCACTTTGAGGGAATGAATCTAACTTTAGCTATTCAATCTCCCTCCTCCATGCCTTTGAAATGGCAATTCCTCCTCACCGCTGTTTCATAGCTTCTCAGGCTTCCTCGAAGGCTCAACTCAAATTCCAGCTTCTGGAAGATATCTCTACTGGTCTACCCCCACCTCTATTACTAATAAGTTCCTGACATTACCTCACATTTATTCTGTACATACCTCATGTATATAGAATATACATAATTGCATGCATGTTGTCTCCTCCATTAGAATGTGAGCTCAATCAGTCAACAAACACTTATTAAGCTCCTACTCTGTATGAGGCAACTGTGCTAAGTGCTGAGAATACAAAGGAAGGCACAACACAATCCTGGTTCTTAAGGAACTCACAGTCTAATGGGAGCAATGGGTGTTTTTTCCTGTCCTGTGTAATTCCACTGCTTAGCACACAGTGCCTCACACTTAGTAAGGTCTTAATATATGCTTGTTAGCTGACTGACTTATAACTAGCCTGGTCATTGGGGGACTGACAGATGTACCACTGCAGGACCAGAGCAGGGATACTTAATATGAAATCCATATAACTCAAGAAGTCTGTGGACAGATTTCAGGGGACCCATGAACTTGGATGGGAAAAATTACATTTTTCATTTTTCCAACATATTTTTATTTATTTCATTAAATATTTTCCCTTTTCCCTCCTTGAGAAGACAATTTGATATCAATTATACATATAAAATCATGCAAAACATTATTTCCATATTAGCCATGTTACAAAAGAAAACAGACAAAAAAGTGGAAAATATAGAACATAAAAAGTATGCTTTAATCTGCTTTCAGAATTTGTAAATTCTCTCTCTAGAGGTGGATAGCATTTTCCATCATGGATCCTTTGGGATTGTCTTGGATCATTGTTTTGATCAGAGTAGCTAAGTTTTTCACAGATGATCATCCTTACAATATTGCTGTTACTGTATACAATGTTCTCCTGGTTCTGCTCACTTTACTTTACCTGAGTCCATATATGTCTTCTCAAGTTTTGCTGAAATCATCTTGCTTGTCATTTCTTATAGCACAATAGTATTCCACCACAATTGCATATCACAACTTGTTCAACCATTCCCCAACTAATGAATATCCCCTCAATTTCCAATTCTTTGCCACCACAAAAAGAGCTGTTATAAATATTTTTGCACAAATAGATCCTTTTCCCTTTTCTTTGATCTCTTTGGGATATGGCCTTAGTAGTGGTATTGCTGGGTCAAAGGGTATACACAGTTTAATAGCCCTTTGGATATAGTTCCAAATTACTCTCCAGAACAGTTGTACTAGTTCACAGCTCCACCAACAGTGCATTAGTGTCCCAAATTTTCCCCATCCCCACCTAGCATTTGTCATTTTCCTTTTCTGTCATATTAGCCATTCTGATAGCTGTGAAATTATATCTCAGAGTGGTTTTATTGTGCATTTATTTAATTAGTAGAGATTTAGAGCCTTTTTTTAATTATGTGACTACTGATGGCTTTGATTTCTTCTGAAAATTGCCTATTCATATCCTTTGATCATTTATCAACTGGGAACTGGTGCTTATTTTTTATAAATTTAGCTCAGTTCTATATATTTGAGAAATCAGGCTTTTATCAGAGAAACTTACTGTAATTATTACCCCCCCCCAGTTTTCTGCTTACTTCTAATTTTGGTTTCATTAGTTTTGTTTGTACAAAGCCTTTTTAATTTCATGTAATCAAAATTATCAATTTTACTTTCCATGATCCTCTCTATTTCTTCTTTGGTCATAAACTCTTTCCTTATCCATAGATCAAGCAAGTATATTTTCCCATGCTCCCCTAATTTACTTATGGTATCACCTTTTATGTCTAAATCATTTATCCATTTTGACCTTATCTTGGTATACAATATAATATGTTGATATATGCCTAGTTTCTGCTAAACTGCTTTCCAGGTTTCCTAAAAATTTTTATTAGATGGTGAGTTCTTGTCCCCAAAACTGGGATCTTTGAGTTTATCAAACACTAAATTATGATGGTCATTTACTACAGTGTATTGTGTACCTAATCTATTCCACTGACCCACCATTCTATTTCTTAATCAGTGTCAGATTGTTGAGATTATTACCAGTCTGTAATATAGTTTGAAATCTGGTATTGCTAGGCTGCCTTCACATTTGTTTTTCCATTGATTCTCTTCATTTTCTTGCTCTTTTGTTCTTCCAGATGACTTATTTTTTTTCTAGCTTTATAAATGATTCTATAAAATAGGTAAGTTTACATATAAAGACCTTAAATATTATAAATTTATATTTATTTATAGATGAACTAATGAAGAGTGAAATCAGCTGAACCAAGAGAACATTGTATACAGTAATATGTGTGTGTGTGTGTGTGTGTGTGTGTGTGTGTGTCTAATGGTAGCCACTCTAGGGTAGGGGGAGGGAAGAAAAAAAGAAAAAATTCACATAATAATTTTGGTGTCTATTTGAAAGGAATAGCAAGTTGTGCACAGTAGACTTGTATTTTCATGTACAATCATCTTTTTTTATTGTACTGTGTTATGGAAATGCTTGTTTTATTCCATAAATTAAAAATAAAATTAGATAGACAGACAGACAGACAGACAGATAGATAGATAGATAGATAGATAGATAGATAGATAGATAGATAGTCCATTTTTGTGAAGGTACCATATGCAGCTAAGAAAAAGGTATACTTTTTTTTATTCCCACGGAGTTTTCTTCAGAGATTTATCATATCTAACTTTTCTAAGATTCTATTCATCTCCTTAACTTTTTTTCTTATTTATTTTATGGTTAGGTTTATCTAGTTCTGAGAGGGAAAAGCTGAGGTCTGCCACCAGTTTAGTTTTACTGTCTATTTCCTCTTGTAATTCATTTTACTTTTCATTTAAGAATTTGGATGCTATACCATTTGGTGCATCTGTATTCAGTATTGTTATTACTTCATTGTCTATGGTGCCTTTTAGCAAGTTGTAGTTTCCCTTTTTATTCCTTTTAATTGGGTCTATTGTTGCTTTTGCTTTGTCTGAGATGCCTTTTCTACCTCGGCTGAAACATACTAGATTCTTTTCCAACCCCTTATTTTAACTCTCTGTGTGTCTCTGTCTCAAATGTGTTTCTTTTAAGGAGCATATTGTTTGATTCTGGTTTCTAATCTATTCTACTATCTGCTTCCATTTTATGGGTGAGTTTATCCCATTCACAGTCACAGTTATGATTGCTAACTGCATTTCCCTCCATGCCATTTTCTGCTTTTTTTATTCTTCTCTCTCTTTTTATCTTCTTTTTCCTCTAAAGCCTGTTTTGCTTTTTCATTTTTGCTTTCTTTTATCTTCCCTCCCTTTCATCACCCTCTCCCTTTCTCTTATCCTTTTTTCCCTCCTACTTCTCTTTCAGATAAGATAGATTTGTATTACCAATTGTGTATGTATGTATGTATGTGTGTATTTGCCTGCCCCCACCATATTCCCCTCCATTGTAAAAACTTGTCCTTGTCACCTCTTTTATGTGAGATAATTTTCTCCTTTCTTCTTCTCCCTTTCCACCTTCTCCCAAGCCATCCCTCTTTCTCACCTATCCATTTTTTTTACATCATCCCAACATAATCAACTTGTTCCCATAACCTCTTTCTATGTTGACTTCTTCTAACTGCCCTAATAATGATAAAGCTCTTAGAAGTTACATGTATCACCCCATATAGAAAGGTAAACAGTTTAACCTTACTGAGTCCCTTATGATTTTTCTTTCATGTTTACCTTTTTATGCTTCTCTTGAATCTTGTATTTGAAAGCCAAATTTTCTATTCAACTCTAGACTTTTCATCGGGAATTCTTGAAAGTCCTCTATTTTATTAAATATCCATTTTTTCCCTTGTAGGATTATACCCAGTTTTTCTGGGTAGGTTATTCTTGGTTGTAATACCAGCTCTTTTTCCTTCCAGAATATCATATTCTAAGCCCTCTGTTCCTTTAATGTGGTAGCTGCTAAATCCTGTTTGTTTGGAATGGGAGTTGTAGGCATGATGATGCCCAAATTATAGCAGATAATGTGATGGGTCTGGGTAGGGATAGTTAAGGAGAACTCTCATAGTATCAGAAGCAATCAGGGCCCCAAGACACTAAAAAAAAAAAAAGAAAGAAAGAAATCTTGCCCCAGTTAAAATATTCAGATTCTGGTGGTTCAATATGGAGCAGTTCTTGTTTCAAGAAGCTTTCTGGAGGGAGATGCCCCATGGCCTCCCTCTCAAGACAATCATCACCTTCTTCTGTCAAAGTTAACAAAAAGTTAACAAGAGTTTGCATCTGAGAATGGTCAAGGATACACCAAGAGAAGATCTACAGGATAAGGACGTCCCGTAGTGGTTTAAGTCAATCTTTTTGAACCCCATGATATTTCAGCAACTCACTGAGGCCTTCTTCTCTTCCCTATACAATCGCCACCCCCCACTTCCAACCTACATCATTTCCGTTTTACAATTAGGGCTATTTAACAATAAGAGGACCTCCCTCAGTTTGGTTCCTCCTCCTGAGAGGTCTGAATTCAAGTATGTCTGTTGTACAGAGGATTCCCTCATAGGTAAAGGCTGGGCTAGTGGGTAAATGGGTAGATGACCTAGGTATTTTCTTATTCCCTGAAGCTGCCCATGAATTCTGAAATATGAAAATGGCGAGGAACAGCATCACTACCATTCCCGAGAGAGCAGGAATCCTGAGAAGCAGTATCATTTCTGATCCTAAGGGAACAAGGGCCCTGAAGAGCAATATCAATTACAATCCCAAAGGATCAGGGACCCTTCCTGGGTAAGGAACAGAGTGCAGAACAGGACCATCTGCCCAGATCAGTGGGTGGACCCCGACCAGATGAGCTCTGAGGTCCTCAATCTATGCTCTTATGATCTCTTCCAATGCTCAGCTCCTGCAATAAAAACTTTCTGGTGTCCAATGCCTACTTTCATTAGTTTAACTTTCCTATATAGGGTAAGAACCATTTTCTTCTATATTTAATGTTTTAAAAGTAATCAGTTTCCCACACGGGCACTGAGCATGAAGATTAGACACCTCTGTGTCTAAGGGAACCTTATTTTCTTATTCCCTGAAGCTGCCTATGGATTCTGAAATCCTTAGGTGATATGGTCAACAGTGACTACAGGTGGTCTTGAAGGAAATGGGAGCTGGTGCGAAATCATACTTCATCTTTCCCAGAAGTTTTTCCCCCAGTGGAATTTACTGAATTACTCATAGAACAAAGACTGGAGACATTTTGAGAGAAACAGAAGGCAATTACCAGTTTGACCAGAGCCATTCTTGGGGGATTATGCTACAGGATGGAACTGGTCAGAGAAACTGAGACAGCTGCCGTTGGCAAATCAAATGCTGCTGCCTTCTCTGCCATGGATGGCTTCCCTCTCTGTCTGTATGACCACATGCCCCCAAACACAATAGATACAGGGATACCAGTGTATAATATCTCTGAAGTGATCATCAGATAATAGACATAAAGAAGAAAGGTCCCTTAGAGGCCGTTCAACAAAACCCTCCATACAAACTGAAGCAAACAGGTTAAATGACTTCCCCAGAATCATTCAGCTAGTAAGGGTCTGAGGCAGGATTTGAACATAGGTCTTCCTGACTCCACATACCACACTCCATTCACTATACCATGTTGGATCATGGCCAAACCCTGCCACACCCAGTGGGGTGGCTGGAACCAGCCATGGTAGTAGCTACCATATGCATTGAAAACTTTACTTGAATCTCAGGCCTTTGTGGGGGTCTCTTGAAGCTCTCTACTTTTTGAATCCAAAAGTAAGCCAGGGCCAATTTTCTGATTAAGTCAAAATGGACAGCTTCCCATAAAGTCCTTGAGGCCAAAATGACATCCCCACCTACCTCTAATTAGAATTGGAACTGCTACCATCTATCATTCAACCAGCAGTCATTTATTAAGCATTTACTCTGTGCCTTAGCAGGTACCGTGCTAAGTGCTACAGCTACAAAGAGGAAGTGAAACGGTCCCTGCCCTCAAGGAGCTTACTTTCTACTGTACAGAAATAACAATGACATGTATAACAAGACTATATGAAATATGTACACAGTGAAGTCAAGACAGTTTGGGAATGGAAGTTAAAGAAGTAGTTTTGTGCAAAGACTCAGAATTGTAAACTGTTAGAGCTAGAAGGAACCTCAGAGACTATTTAGTCTAACATCTTTATTGATAAGGAAACTGAACATAGAGCTAGGAGGTGGCTAGGTGGTTCAGTATAGAGCACTAACTTGGAGTCAGAATAGATCTGAATTTGAATCTTGCCTTAGATAATTAGAAGTTGAATAACTCTGGGCAAGCCACTTAACCGCTGCCTGCCTCAGTTTCCTCATTTGTAAAAGTGCAAAAATATGTGTAAACTGCTTTGGAAGCCTTATAGTGCTATAGAGATGCTAGCTATTTTCAAAATCCTGGTTCTTCCCATTGCTACAGAGGAAGCAGTGTGGCATTTTGGATGAAGAAACAGCCAGCCTCTGAATCAGGAAGACCTGGGCTCAAGTCCTGCCTTTGATACCCGCTGCTGTGTGACTAAGCGAGTCTCAACCCCTCAGAGCCCTGGGCAACTCTAGTGACTCTGCTTCACAGATCAGGGCTAATCTTTATTGGAAGAGGGAATTTCCTCATCAGGAATTCCTGACACCAATGACAGAGATCCCCTCTGAAGCTCCCCCCACACACACACACCCAGCACCAAAGCCGGCTGGTTATGCTCCATCGCCTGCTTCCCCATTTTCCAAGGGCCTGCCTCTGGCTTTGCACACTCTGAAATCTCTCAACACTAATAGAAAAACATTACTGCATAGCCTGTTGGTGCGTGACCTTGTCAAGCAGTAGTGATCGCTTGCTCTTTATTATCTGTTTGTTAGTTTAAAAGCTAATTTTTTTAACCATCCCAATTTAGGAAATCTTCCATCTGAAGAATATGGTATCGAGGTCCAGACTTTGAGTTAGGAGACCTGGCATCAAATTCTGCCTCTAAAGCTTACTAGCTGTGTGACCTTATGCCACGCCACTTAACCTCTCTGGGCCTGTTTCCTGATCTATAAAATGAACTTGATGGACTCAAAGGTTCCTCCCAGTTCTAAATCTAGGATTCTTCCTACTCAAAGACAATTTTCACTGATTACAAGAACATAGCTTTAAAGCTGGAAAGGATTTCAGAGGTCTAGTCTAGATACCCTGTTGATTCATTTTTAGGAAACTGAGGCCACAGACACATTAAGTGAATTTTCTGCTGGCACAAAGGTAATAAGTGCCAGGGCCTAGGTTTGAACTCAACTCTGATGGCAAACATGACATTCTGTCCCCTCTGACATATCTTTTCAACCAGCTCTCTCTCTCTCTCTCTCTCTCTCTCTCTCTCTCTCTCTCTCTCTCTCTGTCTGTCTCTCTCTCTGTCTCTCTCTCTCCCTCTCTCTCCCTCCCTCCCTTCCTCCCTCCTTCTCTTTCTTTCTTTTTCTTTTTCTTTCTTCTTTCTTTCTTTCTTTCTTTCTTTCTTTCTTCTTTCTTTCTTCTTTCTTTCTTTCTTTCTTTCTTTCTAAATTGCTTGTAAAAGAACACCTTTTCACTTTATATCTGGCTAAGTTTTCTTTCAGCCTCATCTCATGTGCTCTTGGCTCCTGCAGGGAAAAAAAGTAAACCTCCAACAGTTGCTGCTTGGAGGAAACAGGTTTACAGATTTTAATATGCCAGCCAAAAAAAAATTATTGGCTTGATTTGGTTGCCAACCAATAGGCAGAAGCAAAGATGGGAGATTTCCAAGTGCATTTTGCACTCCTGAGCTTCTTGGAGTCCTTCTCTGACTGCTGATTGGCTCGATCTTGGCTTCCAGATGCCTGCAGTGATGCTGCAGTCTGTGACCAGACAAACTGCTTTTCCTTTTCCAGCTCATGCTTACTCTACAAGATGTCTTTGGAAAGGTTTCTCGCAGTTGAGTAGTGGTTGTCGTCATAGAAGAAAAGGTTTTGCTTTAGGAAAGATGAAATATCAGAGACTTTCTGTTCTCTTTAAAGAATTTGCAGTAAGGAGTTCCAAGACTTGAAACACTTTTAGGTTTTGTAATTAAAGAAACTCTCCAGCTCTTCCTGAAAAAGAGTAATGAAGAACTGATAAAACTTGTCTGGAAAGTGACCAGAAATTGTAACCCTTATTAAATGATTCAAATTGAGTTTATTCAACAACTGCATTGCTCCTCATTAATGCCATACACTGGAAAGTGTTTCATTGTGGTTAGAACTTGGACTTGGAAAGATGTGGGTTCAGACCCTGCTTCTGACACTTACCAGATGTGGGACAGTGGGCAAGGCAGTCTAGATGGGTTACAATCTGTTTAAAGAGGGGAGTTCCCACACCAACCAAAACTGTGTCTATTTTAAGTGGCTTTGGATCATGGAACAATGCAATCTTAAAAGAATAAAAATTTCAGCTAGCTCAAAGAGGTGGGTGTGAACAGGCTGTGCCATATGGACGCTGGTGACTTGCACATGTGAAGTGGCGTTAAAGACATTCTCAAGGACACAAACAACTAGGAAAGAAAATCTCTGTGTGCTTTTGTGTGCATGGATGTATGTGTGTATATGTGTATATAAATATATTTATTTATGCATACACACTCACACGCATATAGGCAAGCAATCCTATATATAGAAACCTGGTGAAATAGATGATACTGTTATGCTCTTTTTTATAGCTGGGGATAGATAGATCAATACATATAGCCATAAAATATAGACATATATATATGTATATATACAACTATACATCTATCTAGGTACATAGATACATGCATACATACATGCATTCTTTAATGACTTGTGTACATATTATATCCTCCCAGTAGAATATAAGCTCTGAAGACAAGACCTGTTTTCCTTGCTTGCCCTAGCTCCTTGCTCCTGTTAAACTGGGACCATGGTCTGCTTCTTAGACACTCAGCAAATTCAATTGTGTCTTCTAGGTCCTTGTTTATTGTTGTTCAATCATTTTTTTTTTCAGTCATATCCGATTCTCCATGACCCCATTTGGGGCTTTCTTGGCAAAGACACTAGAATGGTTTGCCATCTCCTTCTTTAGCTCATTTTATAGATGAGGAAAGTGAGGCAAACAGGATTAAGTGACTTGCCTCGGGTTACACAGCTAGTAAGTATCTGAGACTAGATTTGAACTCAGCCCAGTGCTCTATCCACTGTGCCACCTAGCTGCCCAGATCTTTGTTTACAATCTCATTTCCCTTATTAAACTGTGAGGTTCTTGAGGGCAGAGACTGGACCTTATTTATCTTTGTAGAGCAGGTGCTTAATTTGTTCTCTGTCTGTCTGTCTCTCTCTCTCTCTGTCTCTCTCTGTCTCTCTCTCTGTCTCCCTGTCTCTCTCTCTCCGTCTCTCCCTCCCTCTCCCTCCATCCCTCCCTCTCCCTCTCTCCCTCCATCCCTCCCTCCCTATCCCTGTCTCTCTCTGTCTCCCTCCCTCCTATCCATCCTCCCCACAGTTGACAATCATGTAACATCTCTCTTTTCCCAATCAAACTCCAGTGGCTCCCTATTGCCTTTGAAGTCTAAGATGATTCTTCTTTCTGTTTGGCATTTGAGGCTCTTTATAACCAGACTCCTTCCTATCTTTCTGATCCTTACTGAGCTCCTATTTTTGATCTAGTCATCCTGCCAGGCTCAGTCTTCCACACCTGGAGATCCACCTCTTGAGAATCTTCCCACCTTTGCACTGACTGCTCAGGGTCCCAAATGCAGTGCAACCTCATTTTCTGTTGTTCCACTCTGAGCCCAGGGCATGATTCTCAGTGCAGTTTCAGTCTAAGACATCAGGGCTGATGGACCAGCTTTCACTATGATCTGTCATCATCTGGGCAATGTGCTCTCTTCATCCATTTCAATGAATAGAGCACTTAAAAGGAAACATTTGTCAAGCAAATGATTTGCCCTCATTCCTTGTAACATGCAGCCCCACAAAAGAGAGAATTCCAGAGAGAAGCCAGCTTTTCTCAGGGCTCCATCACCTGGCAACACATTTGGTTTTGAAGAATGAGAGCTTGTCCTAGAAACAGATGACTCTTTAAACAAGGTAAAGAAATTAATATGGAGTGGGAGAGGGAAATGACAACAGAAAGAAAAGAGAAAAGAATTTGGGAAAGGAAAAAATTAGGAAATAGAAACCAATGAATCACAGAGACAAGAAGGGCACTGTTGGTATTAATGTGTTAAATTTGGTTTTTCCTTCAAAAAAATAAACCAAACCAAAACAAAACAAAATCAACAAGCCATATATGGTAGACTCACAGTTTCACATGAAATTCTCTTTTTCTGTCCTTTGTATGTGGAAATGTTCATATTTGTTGATAGCTGTCACACTAATTGAAATTTATTTTAAAAAGAAACCAATTAGCCAACCCAGGAACACCAGGAGCAGCTAGGTGGAGCAGTGGATAGAGCTCTGGGACTGGCATCAGGAAAACTCAGAGTTCAAATCTGGCCTCAGACACTTACTAGCTGTGCGACCCTGGGCAAGTCACTTAACCTTGTGTACCTTAGTTTTCTCATCTGTAAAATGAGCTGGAGAAGCAAATGGCAAACTACTCTAGTATCTGTGCCAAGAAAAACCCAAATGGGATCATGAAGAGTTGGACACAACTGAAAAATTGACAAAATAACAACAATTGAGTAACATGAATTTATTAAGCACCTACTGTGTGTCAGGCCCTGTCCTAAATGCTAAGAATACAAAACCAAAATTGAAATAGCCCTTGCTTACAATCCACTGGCAAAGACAAAATGGATGCAGTTAAATATATCCAAAATGAATACAATGTAGTTGAGAACAGGTGGGCACTAGCAGCTGGAAAGATCAGGAAAGGAAGTGAAGTCAGCCAATCAATCAGTCAATAAACATTAAGTGCCTACTATGTGAAGGTAGAACTGAAGGCAAACATGGACTTAAATACAAAGTGTGTAATTACTAATGAGGCAGCATTTGAGGGAAAGCAAGAAGGCTTCTGTTTTCCCCTTCCTGTGACCCAGGACTTCCAATTCTACCTCTGCAGCCATCTTTTTTGGAGGGGGGTGGTGGTGTCTGTCTTTTAAAATGCTCATTAATTAAAAAATTATTTAAAAATAAAATTAAAATGCAAATTCTGCTGAAAGGACTAACGTATTAAGTCACTTGCCCCAAAATTATGGTAGCTGCATCTACAAGGCATCTCAAAAGTCTCAGTTCAACTTAGAACTATTAAAACTAGTAGCTATTAAACTATTAAAGCTGAAGACTGTGCTAAGATTTTTCAGGCACCCAGTATAATAGCATTGTAAGATTTAAGAAGTACCTGTTCTCTGATTTGATCTTTACAATACCTGGTAAAATAGGTATTCTGGATATTTTATGATGACACCCACTTTCTGGGTGAGGATGCTCACAGAGATGAAAAGACTTGTCCAACTCATATTTAAATGCAGATTTTCTGACTGTTCTTTGGAGACTTCTCCTAAAAGATTACATCTTTGCAAACAAGCTGACTTTCCTTCTTTTTGAATCTCTACGGACCTTTTGCTTTTGTGATTGCCAGAGTCTCAGCAGGTCTATCCGCCTTTCTTCTGATGACTGCTGTCTTCAAACCTTTGGAGTTCGTTGGCTTCCAGGGAAACCAGGTGGGAAACTCAGTAACATGAGAGAAATGAAATAATGAGGCCAGATCTAGAAGGCCAAAGGTCAGAAAAAGAGAAAACAGGAGGGTAAACAAAGGGAGAAAGGAAATCTATTTGGATGGAAGAAGTAAAGATCACTTGAAAACCTAAGACAGCTGAAGTTGAAACTGATAGGACAGAGTTTCAAGATCATTGACCTTCATTTTTAAAGGATATGTACTCCAAGAGAAATGAAAAAGAAAGCCCAGATTTGACAAGCTTTCCAATGGGGGCAGAAGGCCAAAGGTGACCAAAACGAAAAAAACCTATGTCAACAAAGCCATTTACAAAAATGTAACTTTTTAATATGATAAATATAGTAACTAGAGATAGGAAAAGACTATAGAAATAGGTTAATAATGAATACATTTACATATCATTTCTATAGCTATATAGAGACTTAAATAAATAAAATATTGTGGTTTGTGTATATGATACATAATATGTGTACATATATAGATATAGATATATGAAATTTATGGAATTGGTGAAATTCAGGAAAGTAACAAACTTCTCTGTGCCATATAAAACAGTTAATTGTCTTTCTACAGTCAGATTTCTAGCCCTTTGTCTCTCTTCATTCAACTTCCGAAAACTATGGCTTCCCAAGAAGGTCCTCAAGCTGTCCAGGCCCCTCTGCCCCCATATGTCAGTAGATTAGCGAGCGCACAGTGTTGGTCATTTAACCAGTGATGCAGATTGTAGCCTAGCCAAGCCAGCCCATCCTTGGTTGCTCCTGCCCACATCCTTCAGAGACAGAGAGAATTAGGGACTTCACCCAATATGCTGGGATGGGGAGGCTTGCTCAAATTCTCTTGATAGCAAATCATCAGTTACATATTTCCTTCTTACTATGCAATCAGGGCATCTTTTCCCCAGTCATTCGTTTTTCTGATGACTTCCTTTATGTCACCTTGCCAGTATAGTTCCTCATTTGCAGTGTGTAGCCCCCTGCTAAATATTGATAGCTAGCAATTATGTAGTGCTTCACATATACCATTTCCTTGGTTCTTACAGCAAACCTGTGAGAAAGGATGCTGTTGTTATTATCCCTACTTTGCATATGAGGAAACTGAGGCTGAGAGAGTTGAAGTGACATGACTAGGGTCACACAGCTAGTAAGTGGCTGAGGAAGGATTTGACCTCAGGTCTCCTTGACTCCAAGTCTGGTTCTACATTGACGATGCCGCCTAGCTGCCTTACCTGCTTATACCCACTGTGCACTTCTCCATTGCCCTTTTGGTGATTCTCAACTTCAATTCTTGAGAAACTGGAGTAGTCTATGATTAACAGTCATATAACATCACCAAGGTAATACTTGTGGTTTTGGTACCTGGCCTTGTTTACTTTTAGTTGAGAATTCATAATATCCTTGGCACTGTTCCAAACATAGGACTAACATAGTCTCAACTGAAAAGTTCTAGCAACATGCTAATAACAACTATTTGTTGTTGTTCAGTTATTTTTCAGTTGTGTCTGACTCTTCGTGACCCCATTTGGGTTTTTCTTGGCAAACATACCTAGTGATTTGCCATTTTCTTCTCTGGTTCATTTTACAAACCAGGAAACTGAGGCAAGCAGGGTTAAGTGACTTGCCCAGGGTCATACACCTAACAATTCTCTGAGGCCAGAGTTGAATTCAGATCTTCCTGACTCCAAATCTAGTTCTCTACTTTGAACTTGTCAGGAGTCAGGAGAAACCTAGGTTTGAGTATTCCTTCAGATACCTACTAAAAAGCCTTAAATTTAAAAGGGAGTGAACCAACATTTATTGGAAGGATACCCTGAAGCAAGGGTCATTCTACAATGCTAACCACTGGTGCCACAGCCGCAGTAGGCCCTCAATCTACCTGGACCCCAGGTTGCTGATTGCTGGAGATATGATGAGCCCATCCTACAAAAAGCAGCCGGGATTGCATAAGTGGCCATCAGGGCAACACTGATGGACCACGTGATGGAATGATGTGGCCAGGGGATTATTATTTGCCCCAAAGAAGAGTGAGAAGGAAAAATACTGTTACTACCCTCACAAAATTTCCCAGGACAATCTCACATAAAGTGCCTTAATGGGAGGCAGGAGGACAGGAGGGGTATTGTTTATATTATTCTGGGAAGGCACTGCAGGAGCCAAAAGATGCTCATTCCTACTCAATAGTAACTCGAGCGGAAATGCAAGAATTCAGAGCGTCAGTGTGTGTCTGTTATACAGGTAGTTAGTAGAGTTAGCCTAATGACACTGTGTTATTATCATAAGCAGAACAAGGAAGACTATGATTAAATTAAGCACTGATTACCTAAGTTATTGTATTTCTTTAAACCTTGCTCTAAATTATACATCACTTTCTTGACAATTTGCAATTAGTAAGTATTCTGTGCTAGCTGTTTTTTCAAAACGTTATGTTTTACTTTCAAAACTGTGACCAGATTATGTGCTGTATGCCTGCTCTCTGTGTTATGAACTGTAATCCAAGCCTGAAAAAAGCTAAGTCAGTTGACACTCATAATCATAAACCAAGCACCATCATGCACCCAATAGCAGCTAATTGAATTACTGGCACAAAACAGAAGAGGAAGCAAGCAGTTTCTGCTGGGGTGGTCCCATAAATCTAAACCTCCCAAGTGACAGCCAACATCTCCTATAGTGAGAGTCCCAATCCATTCCCCCATCTAGAAAAATGTCTCCCTTCCCAGGAAAGGATTTGTGCAATGTTTTGAAAAGGGAAAGGGAATGAATTTGGTTCCAGAGTTCCAGTAGGGAAGGCATTAAGGCTTGGGACAATGCTGTAGAAGTGGCTAAGTGTGACCTACTTTGCTTAGAACAAAAGGATTGTGCTTGAGGGAAAAACACCACATTCTGAAATATTGCCCTTTGCACATGGAAGAATTCATTCTTTGAGTTCAACGAGGTCTTCCTTTAATACTTTGGTGGGAAGGGCAGATGAGTTTCTAGTTCCATCCTTTTCCCTTCCTGAGACTTTGGGCTTACTTCTTTGTCATGAATCTTTGGAAGCTCCAGTGAAAGGAGTGAGTAGTGAGTATATATTTCTTTGGTGCAAATGCAAGTTATGTATATGTTTTTAAAAATCTCTTAGCCAGAAGCACTCTTCACTTTGCTTTTTGCATGGATGGTGAGAGAATAGTCATTTCATAGCCTGCTGGAGGAAGCATTGCGGGGCATCTATTTTCAGTCAGTTAGTCAGTCGACAAGAATTTATTAAGTGCCCACTACTTGCCAAGCACTGTGTATTTCGTACTCCGAATCATCTGTAATGCTTGCCCTCAGGCCATAAAGATGAGGATAAAAGGAAAGCAGCCTGGACCTACTCACTGAGTGACCTTGGCCCAATTTACTTCAGTGGGACCAGATTTCCTTACCAATAAAATAAGGGCTGGGACTAGATATCCTAAAGTCCTTTTCAGCTGTAAGTCCTATGATTCTCTGACTTCAGTGCAAAAGCCTTTCCATGCAGGGTCTTTGTCTAGTTCTGTACTCACAGACTGTGGGCATTTAATAAACTTCAAATAATAAAAACCGAGGGGAGTTGGAAGCAGCAGCAAGGGGGAGATAATGTGACTCATTCAATACACAATTCTCCTGCAGCTTCTCGCCCCAGCCCCTTGGCAGCCATCTGTCATCTACATGACAAAGCAGCCCCTTTTAAAGGCAATAAATCAAGCCCAAAGGTTTGCAGGTTTCAATCAGCAGCAAAATAACAAAAGACTAATCAGGCTTCTCTGCCCTCCTGGGTGACTGGAGCAGTTCCTTCCCTCCATTATGACTCGGTATGGAAGAGAGCAGCAGGGCAGACCTAGGCAGCCTAAGGCTGGGTGCTGTGGTGCTGTGGGTGCCGCTGCCTCAGAGAGGGGTAAGCGCAGCTTACCTGGGCTCTTTTCCCCATGCACCGTTGCCCTGGGCCATAGTGCCCTCCACTCGGGACCTCAGCCCCTGCCTACCCAGCCTGTAACAAAGCATGGAGAAGCAACATGAACGAGCTGGAAAGGAATTTTCCTGCATCCTCCTTCTGCTCCCACCATCCAACCCATTTCATAAGAGGAAGTAGGAAAGTTTCCCACCCTCCTCTGCCTCCTCCCTCCTCCTCCATAAAGGAAGATCATAGAGGAACAGAATATTCAAACTGGAAAGACTCTTAGAGCTCTTTTCATTCAACTCCCTCACTTTACAGATGATAAACCAAAGCTCAGAACAGTCAGACTTGTCCAAGGTCACTCAGATGCCAAATAGCAAAGCTGAGATTTGAATTAAGGAGCTGCAGCCATCATGAATTCTTCCCCCTCCTCTCCCCACTAGCCTAACCCACGAAGCCTCCAATTGTGGCGGGTGAGGAAGCGCTCAGTTTGGCCAAAGCTTTCCTTTGACAAACTGCCCGGTTCTTTTCTAAATGATAGTGGGAACGACAAAATTCATACCTTCTTTCTTATCAAGAAATCCTCTTTTGACCCTAGGACCACACCTGGTCCCCAAACCTGAAAAGTCGGCAATAATTGAATCCTGACAGCGTTGATTGAGGCTGATGCTGGTATAAGGCCCTGGTCCACTCCACCCTCCCCTTACCCCTGGGAGCCTGCATTCTCTAGACCATGATGGTTCCAGGAAGTGTGGACAGCAGTGAGGCAGGAATAGGGAGAGGGACGCTGGGGCTGTCAGCTTGGGTTAATGCCCTGTGCAACTTGGTTTTTGAAATACTCATTCCTTCAGGCTTAAAAAAAAAAAGATGAATTCCCTCCCCACCCCCCTGCTCTTGACTCTTTTTGATCAACATGTGTACAAACTAGAGAGTTTTCTATCAAAGCCATATTTGATTAATTTAATCTGGGCACTAAAAAAGCCAATGTCTGAACACTTATGCTTAACAGCTAAAAAACACCATTCTTCACTGTTGGATAATTTCACGGTGATTGAATATAGTCTCCTCCAACTTCCCAAATGCAGGCTCTCCCAGGACAAGAACAATCTGTACATATCAGAAACAGGAGAATAATATTTGGTCAAGCCTTGCCATGGAGGCAAGTCTCCAGGATGAAAGCAGGGAAGTTTCTGAGCCAGGAGTGCCATGAGGAGCTCTCGCTCCTTCTCTGCAGCATCTCCAGAGACGTCCCTGTCTGCTGACTTGATATCTGATCAATCCCTTTTCCCCAAAAATGCTGAAAGTGTGAGCCTGCCTCTGGAAAGGCCAGGATGCAGGGTTGCCCCTGGAAAGAAGCATCTCTTTCCTAACTATGTTTTAGGGTTCCTTCCTGGTTCAGAAACAATTAGCAGAGATGAGAAGAGATATACACTGAGTCCTATTTTGAACCTGAATTGACCGAGTATGGAAAACCTCCCTGCGAGAGACCAACCCAACTCCCAGAGCATCAGGATGTGAGGCAGATCTTGATATATTTTGTCAACAATCAGTTCATAAATCTTTAAGTGGCTCCAGAAATTATTTAGTCCATAATATGGACAATTTAGTCATATTATGGACAAGGAAATGGAGGCCTAAGTAGGTTAAGTAAAGCCCAACCAAGGTCACACAGGTAACAAATGTCAGAGGCATGATTTGAATCCAGGTCCTCAGTCTGCCAAAGCAGTGTTTTGTTTTTTCAACTTTAGTGCCCTGTCCTCCCGTGGCACCAATACATTTGGCAACGTGGTCTGGGAGTTTCCTATGAAAATGGAGAGTCAAAGTGGAGCTTGGGTTTGATTCCAGGACACATTGACTTTCTTTTAGTTGTGTACAATTAGTTACTATGAGGCTTTACAGGTTCTGAGGCCAGGAAAAGACAGTCCCAGGGTCCCAGGGCTCAGCAATACAAGGTGAGGACCTGAAGTGGGTCAGATCTTGTCCAACTCCCTTTCCCAGCGCAGGAATCTCCTTTAAAGTATCCAATCATTCAACCAATGACCAAGAATTTGCTAGTCACCTACCATGTGCAGATACTACACAAAATGCTGTGGCTACAAAGACTTTAATTAAACAAACCCTGTCCTCGGGGAACTTGCATTCTATAAGGATACACACACACACACACATGCATGTATGTATATATAAAATATTCAAAAGGAATTTCAAGTATGGGGGAGAAAGTAGCATCTGGATATCGGAAGGGCCTCCTTTTGCCAGTGGTGTTTGACCTGAGCTTGGAGGAAGCTAAGAATGCTAAGAATTGGAAGTGGGAAGGGAGTGACTTCCAGGCACATGAAAAATCGTGGAGATGGGAGATGGACTATTGCACATGAGGAACAGCCAGGAGGGCAGTTTGACTGGACTGAGGAGTGGGTGAAGGGGAGTCACATATAATAACAACCTAGAGAGGCAGGTGGGATCTGGGCGATGATGAGATGTGGGTTGAACAATAGATAGCCCAGTTAGGTGGATACAGAACTGGTTGACCAACCATATCCAGAATACCAATCAATGGGGGAAGCTAGGTGGCACAGTAGATAGAGCACTGGCCCTGGAGTCAGGAGGACCTGAGTTCAAATCCGGCCTCAGACGCATAACACTTACTAGCTGTGTGACCCTGGGCAAGTCACTTAACCCCATTGCCTAGCCAAAAAAAACCCCAAACAAACAGAATACCAATCAATGGATCATGGGACATCTCTAAAGATAAGTCATTAGCAAAGTCTAGAGACAGTTCATGGCATCATAGGATTGTAGCTCTTCTTAGAAGGAATCTCAGATACCATCTAGTCCAATCCCTCATTTTACAGAGGAGGAAACTGAAGCCCAGGAAGATTAGGGGATTTTTCCAAGGCCATACATGGGAGGAAGAGACGCAGCATGGGAAAACAGAGCACTGGCTTACTAGTTCTCTTGGGTTCAAAATTTGCCGGGTCCAAGTCTTGGCTTCTGACAAATACTGGTTGTATTACTCCATACCTGGGGCAGTCATTGGATTTCCCAATGCTTTGGACAACTCTCAGATGGTAAATTGTGCTAAGGTGCTGGCCAGCATTGGTAGAAGGATTTTCCTCCCCAGTGTGTTCCCTATACCCACAAAATCACAGATAGGTGCAGCCCGTATTCTTATCCAAGCAGGCAGTAAGCATCCAAGGCAGGATTTGAACCCTAGTTCTTGGACTCTTCTCATCATTCTCTACTGACATTCTGCAGGGCTCTCTGTTGTCCTGTCTGGTCCTGTTCTGTGTTAACCTTTTTATCACGAATTGGCTAAGACAAAGAAGGCATGTTTGTTACATTTGCAGATGAAACAAGCTGAGAGGGACAATTAATTTGTTAGATGGCAGAATCAGGATTTAAAATAATTGATACACCAGAACTCTGGGCCAAGTCGAGCAAGATGAAGTCCTGCACTTTGGGTAAAAAACCCTTAGCTCTCCAAATAAAGGTTAAGGGAGATGATTCATATGAAAAAGACTTGGGACTTTTAGTTGACCTAAAGCTCAATGTGAATGGCAAAGGGACATGGATTGGACCTGTGATTTCATTGGGATGGGGAACTCTCAGGGGATAAAAACTTCCTTTATCAATGCCAGTAGGTAGCTTCTCCATAAACTATTGTCTGAGAGTTGTGTAGAGCACTGAGTGGTAATGTGACTTTCCCAGGGTCTCACAGCCAGTACGTGTGAAAGGCAGGAAAGGGACCCACATCTTTTAGGCTTCAAGGTCACTTCTCTATCCACTAAATTATGTTGTTACTCCAGGAAGATCATGGCTATTCCCACCCCAAAGTAAAATGAGAAAGGAGTCACCAGGCTGCATCGAAAGAAAGCCAACGTCTAGAGCTTCTCTGTGATTATTTGAGTGATCTGTAATGATGTTGGCATCATCACCTTCCCCACTGATGGAAGGCACAGCCCCTCAGCACCTGAGTGAATGGAATTCTGTTCAATGGGAGTACCACTCCACTCTGCCCATGTTTGCCTTTCATTGGCTCTTCAGTACTTCACACAGTGTGCCTGACTCCCAGGAAGTTTGGAGCACCACATCTGATGATGGGCATTGCTGAACTGGAAAGTGTCCAGAGGAGGGAAACCTCTGGTTTATGCTCCCTGAGGATGGGTTGAAGGGACTAAGGATGTTTAGCCTGGAGAAGACAGCAATGGGGGAAGGGGAGAGACACGAGAGCTATCTTCAAGTATTTGAAGGACTGTCATATGGAGGAGGAATTGGGCTTGTTTTGTGGGAATTCAGAAAGCAGAACCAGTAACAATATGTGCAAGTTGTAAAAAGACAAATTTAGGCTTAATATAGGAAGAAAACATTCTAACCAGATGTTGCTCGGTCATTTCAGTAGTGTTCAACAATTCATGACTCCATTTGGTGTTTTCTTGGCCCAGATACTGGAGTGGTTTGCCATTTCTTTCTCCAGCTCATTTTACAGATAAGGAAACTGAGGCAAACAAGGTTAAGTGGCTTCCCCAGGGTCACACAGCTAATAAATATCTAAGGCTGGATTTGAATTCATGATGATTCTTCCTGACTGCAAGCCTGGCACTTTATCCAGTGCATCGCCCAACCATTAGACCTGAGCAAACGTGGAATGGGCTATCATAGGAGGTAGTAGGTGCATGCACCCTCAGTAGAGAGACTTCAAGCAAAGACCATCTATAACCATTTGTTAAGTATGTTGTAAAAGGAATTGGTCAGACATAGGTTGGAAGAGATCAAGGGTTCTTAAGCTGGGGACCTGGAACTTGCTTTTTTAAAAAATATATTTTGAAAATTCTGATTTAATATAATTGGTTTCCTTCATACTCTTATGCACTTGATTTTATGCATTTAAGACATCCCCACCTTACCCTGCATATATCATTTATACAAAGCTGTTTGCATGCCACCTGTCTCCCTCTGGGAGAGCAGTAATTGTCCTATGTCTTTCTTTGTATCCCCAACACTTAGCATTTAGTACTTAGCACAATTACTTGGCACTTAGCAGATGCTTAATAAATGGTCATTAATAATTCCTAGGTTTCACCAGCCTACGGAAGGCGGGTGGTCCATGACACAAAGAAGGTTCTTAAACCCTGGACTAAACAGACGCTGGGGTCCTTTCTGATTCTGAGACCCAGCGGTTTCGTGATTTCTGTGACAGAGAAGAGGCTGGAGTCCATTTTGCCCCTTCATAGCCTGTTTACAATTCCATGGGACACTAAAACTAACCCAACAGGGAAGTTCTTCTTTGACTGATTCTTCTCTGTTTTTAAAGAGATTATGTGATCAGAGCAATAATACATGCTGAAGAACATTTAATGGCTGGATCTCTGGAAAAAATGTATGAAATGTCACACTTTTAAATTTAATATGAATTATTAAGATTTTCTTCATAACTTTCTTAAGTCTAAACATTCAACAAAGCAATAAATGAAGCCCCAGTTTACAGTAGAGTTTGCTGATCTCTGAGCTGTAAATGCTTACATGGAAATTTTAACAATTGACTCTCACCAGCCTGTGGGATCTGGCTCCAGTTTCTCTAGGGAGAAGTGTATCCTAAAGCACAGATCTGGCGACGCCATTCTCTTGTTTGATAGACTCTAATGGCTCCCTGTTACCTATTACCAAAGCACCAAGTAGAAACATCTCCATTTGCCATTTAAAGCCCTTCAAAAACTGACTTCCAACCTTCCTTTCTAGGCTTATCATGTGCTACTCCCTTTCACAAAGTCTCCAGTCCAGGGAAACTGACCTTCCTGCTTTTCCTTATATACAATATTCTAGCTCTCTCTCTCTTTGCCTTTGCACTAGGCATCCTGCATGCTTGGAATGCACTCCCTCTTCACCTCCCCCTTAGGATTCTTTCAAAGCTGAGCTCTAATATAACCTGCTTTCCTGCTGGTGCCTTTCTCCCAAAATCACTTCGTATTTATTTTGTATGTATCTATATGAACTTAGACATGTGTGTATGTACACATGTGTGTATACACTTACACATATATGCTGTCTTCCAGAATGTGAGCATCTTGAGTGTTTCATTTGTCTCCCTAGCACATCCTTTAAGCAGGCTGAAGGTCATTGATATCTCTCTTTGCTAGCTGGCAAAAGAGCAGATGAGGCAAGAATGACTCTATAGTGAAGAATTTGTAAGGTAATGAAAATGACATGGTACCTTGGAAAGAGCACCGGATTAGGATCAGGAGACCTGGGATTAAATTTCAGTTCTGTTATTCAGTATCTGTGTGACTTTAGACAGTTCACTTTGCTGGTGGGTTTCAGGGTCTAGAAGGCAAGGGGATTTGGCTTAATCAGTGATCTGAAGGTTCCTTCCAGTTCTAGATTTTAGGAAACTCCAAAATCCACAAAAGCCGCATGTTTGCCAGAGAAGCCAAGTAGATTAAACATCATATACAAAGTGCCCAGTGCCACAATATCTGGGCACAATTCATATCAAATAGTTGACAAGCATTTATCTCATGTTGTTCATAGAATCTCAGAGGGAAAAGGGACCTCGGAAGGCATATGGCCCAATTTATACCTGAGCAAGAATGCCCTCTACCTACAATACACCCCAAAATTGATTGTGCTGCCTTTGTTGAAAGAGCTCCCATAAGGAGCAACCCACAGCAGTCCATTTCACATTCAAATGACTCTCACTCTGCAGACTTCTTTCCTTCCACCAAACCTAACTTTTGTGTGTGTGTGACTTTGACCCTTCAATCTTAGTTCTACTCTTTGGGACAAGGCAGAGGGTTGAGTCAACTTGTTGACATTCAACTTGACTTCTCAGCTCAGTAAGTATGAACGCTGCAGTGTATTTTTCACAAGGCCTGATTGATTTTTGGTCCTTCCCTGTTTTGTTTGCCGGTCTGATTCTGTCAAGAAAGGCTGGAGGAGTTGTTAGTGCCCTGGTGCTCACTGTAACTTGGCAAAAGCTCAGGAAATGAACGAACATAACAATTATGTCAATCTCCTGGTGTTATCAAAAGCTGTTCACTGCTAACATCAAGCTATTCTTAAAGAACTGACGCCTTAGGTTTGTGAGATGTTTTTAATGTGAAGTCTTTTTCCTATTGTGCCATCATATTTATAGAAGCAAGACAGTCAGAAAGTAGAACTTTTTGGAATGCATTTCTGAAGCTTCTTCATTCAAAATGTTAATGCAAGATACTCCCAAGTGTGCTGTGGCTGTTCCCCTCCCCCCTCATTTCAACACATACCGCACAAAATCTATATTTCCATTCATGTATTTTCTTTTGGGTATTTAATCAATAAGTTTTCTGGCTTCCTGCAGTGAGTAATTTCTGAAGCTTCCAACTTGTTTTTGCAAAGGCTGCAATTCCATAGTATTTATACTATTTATCTACTAAAACGCAGACATGTCATCATCTGTTTTGGTGAAGAGAGTTTCCCACACTGGAATCTTCTCCACGCTGATAAAAGCCTTTTGTGTATTCTTCAGTATATTCTTTACAAAAATCCAGCTGTCCTTATGATAGTTTTTCTTTTATGTTTCTAAGATAACTTTTAGAAATGTCATTGATAATGAGTTCACATTTCTACATGCTTTATTTTTCATCAGATCAAAGAATTTGAGAGTTGGAAGAGACCTCAGGGGTCATTTAGTTCAGTCAAGTCTATCAGTCAATAAGCATTTATTAAGTACCTGCTACATAGTTCCAAGCAGTGCATTGAACTGGGATATGCAAATAGGCAAAAGACAATCCCTGCCCTTAAGGAGTTTACACTTTAATGGGAGAAACAACAAATTGATATATGCAAACAAGATCTATACAGGATAAATAGGAAATAATGAACCCAGGGAAGATTCTAGAATTAAGAGGAGTAGAGAAAAGCTTCCTGCACAAGGTGGGATTTTAGTTGGGATTTAGAGAAAGCCTGGGAAGTCAGTCTGTGGAGTTGAGGAGATAGAGCACTCCAGGCATGGGTTTCTCCTCGATCCCGAGTCACTTCTCCTTATTGGCCTAGATGGAATCCTCTGACTTCAAATCTTCTACCACTGGCCTGGCTGGCTGCTTGACTTAACAACAGCTGGCATTTCTCTCCCTACTTAAAGCCCCGAGGCCAGGTTGCTTATTTGTTTAGCCAATCAGTGTTCCCCTTCTTGACCCTATTAAAGAATTTACTCTTGATAAAGGGCTAACAGGGTGCAGACAATCTTGCCTAGACACTTAAAAAACTACTCAAATCTATGGTTTAATTGATTGAGGTTGAGATGTGAGGGCAACTAGGTGGCACAGTGGATAGAATGCTGGGTCTGAAGTCAGGAAAACATCTTCCTGAGTTCAAATCTGGCCCCAGACACTTACTAGTTGTCTGACCCTTGGCAAGTCACTTAACCCTGTTTGCCTCAGTTTCCTCATCTGTAAAATAAGCTGGAGAAGGAAATGACAGACCATTCCAGTATCTTTGCCAAGAAAATCCCAAAACAGGATCACGAAGAGTCAGACATGACTGAAAAGATTGGATCACAACAAAGAGATGTGGAACCTCTGTCCTTTATATAGACACCACTTCCCTTCATCCACCATCAATTTTCTTGCCTCTAGAATAAGCATCTCCAGCTTCTTCACTTGTACCTCCGGATATGAAGCAAAGGCCCTTTGTCATCCTGGCCATCCTCCTTCAGATGATCTCCAACTTCTCAGTGTCCTTTTTAAAATGTGAAGCCCAGAATGGAATGGAATATACTAGATATGACCTAGCCAGGGTAGAGTACAGAGGAGCTATCACTTCCTTCTGCCTTTAAATGATGACTGTGTTACTACAGTCTAAGACAGCATCAGCCTTTTTGTCTGTTAAATTACACTGTTAACTCGTAGTGAGTTTGTGGTCCAGATTTTTTTCCACAACAACTATTCTCTATCCATATTGCCTTGACCCTATATTTGTGGAGTTGATTTCTGGAAGACTCCTGTGAGATACATAGAGCCCATTTTATTCTCATGTCTTCAGTAGAGGGAACCTGGGGTTCACAAAAGTGAATTATTAGTCCACAAAGCTAATAAGCATTGGAACCCAGATTGTCAGTTGCCTGACTCTTGGCTCATAACTCTGTCACCACAACATGCTGTTTAGGACAGAGAATAATAACTGAATTTTTCATAGTGCTTTATCTATAATATCTCCTTTGATCCTTACAAGAATCCTGGCAGGCAGACATGCTGCATATTATTATTATTGTGAGTATTATAATAATTATAATTATTATTATTCGTGAAAAGGTAGTCTGAGGCCCAGGGGAGCCATATTTCCCCTAATGCTGTTCAGTATTTGAATGTGAGTTCATTAAAGGAAAGGCTATTTTTGCCTTTCTTTGTATCTCTAGAACTGAGCCCAGTGATTGCCATACAGTCAGTGATTACTAATTGTTTATTAACTGATTGGCTAGCAAGGTGTGGGGGCAGATTTGAACCCATTTCTTCTGACTCCAAGTTCCTCACCCACTCAGTTATGCACAATACCTCTGGTCTTGCTTTAAGGTAAACGTTCCTAAAGAATGTTTCACTTTATGAAGTGCATGTTGCTTAAATCTTTAGGTCACCGATGCCATCAGGGAGCATCTAAGTGATCAGAGGTATGGGGCATTCGTATGTGTAGAGAAATTAAAAAGTAAAGAAACTGACACAGGTGCCACTCGTGAAATCTTTCTCCTTACTTTAAAAGCCCCCCTCGTAAATCTTAGTATCCTATTTAAAACGTGCCCCGTAAGCCCGGTCTAAATGGAAAGTCATCTAAGGTCATCCAAAATCAATGGCGTTGTCAACACTTTTAAAGCAAAGCTATTAGCAATGCTGATTCCAGATTCCCGCTGACTTTACAGAACATAGTTAAACAAACCCATGAATCCTTGAGAAGGTATTTGCTACACACTCATGCTTTTAAACCTTATTTGTAACTGAAAGAGAAAGAAAGAGAAATTCTCCCCTTTGACAAATGTTTGTTTCTCCTTAGCAGGGGAAGCCGGGAATAATCATCCTTATACTTTGGACTGGCGCTTCCTATATGGACAGGACCAATTTGTCTATTTCACATTGGTGTCTCAGTCTCAAATGGGCAGGTTGCTGCATGTCATGTATAATAAATTCTAAAAATAAAACGAACCTATCTGGTGATGTTATAGCTTGTTCATTTACTTCTTCTAAAAAAGTAAAATTTTCAACTCAATTTAAAGCAAGGCAGAAATATCAATGATAACACTGAAAATGTATTTCTTCCACCAAGTCCCAACAAATGTTTCCCATCTATTTAAATTTATCTAGGCTACAGTTTTGCTTCTGTATTGTAAGCTAAAGGGCAAATGTCATAAGAAGATAGAATTGACTACAGCATCCCTGAAATTATGAAAACTGACTGAGCAAAAAGAAAAATGGGAGAACTTGGAATCAGCATACTTGAATTAAAATCCCACCTCTTACACTTATTAAATGCAGGACCTGGATTTGAATTCCACCTTTGATGCTCACTCCTTGTGTGGCCTGGAACAAATCACCTAGCCTCCCTGGGACTTGGTTCCCCTCATCAGTGAAGTGAGCAGGTTAGATGAGGTGCCTTTTGAGGCCCCTTCCAGATTGAGATTTAAACACCTATGACTCCCAAGATCCCAGTGCAAGTGATTTCACTTTGCTAAGCCTCAGTTTCTTCATCCAGGAAATCAAGCTGATAACATTTACACTGTCTATCCTTCACTAGATGGTGATAAAATGTTGGTAAAGTTTAATGAAATGTGAGTTTTCATTATAGATCAACAGCTATTTTCTCTTCTCCAAGTCACGTTGTACGTGACTGAAATCTCAAATCTTTAGTCCCATAATTGAATCTAAACCAAAATCTTTTTTTTTTCAAAAATAAGATCTAGAAGCAAAAGAGCATTTTGTTGGTGTTCAGTCATCCAGTTGTGTCCAACTCTTCATGTCCCTTTGGGCCATAGCATGCTAATACCGTCCACAGGGTTTTCTTGGCAAAGATAATAGAGTAGTTTGCCATTTCCTTCTCCAGTGGATTACAGCAAATAGAACCTGAGTGAATTGCCCAGGGTCACATACCTTCTAAGTGTCTGAGGCTAGATATGAATTCTGGTTTTCCTGACTTTAGACTCAACACTCTAACCACTCAGCAACCTAGCTGCCTCCAAGACAGAGGTTAAATGACTTGCCCAGTGTCACACAGCTAGTGAGTGTCTGGGTCAGATGTGAATTCAGGTTTTCCTGACTCTAAGCCCAATGCTGCCTATACACTGAGCCATCTAGCTGCCCTAGGGAACATTTAGAGATCATTTAATCAACCGTCTCATTTTATACATGAGAAAACTGAGACTTTGTGAAATTCAGTGACTTGCCTAAAGTCACATAGCTACTGACTGGCAGAAGCAGGGCTCAGTCTAGGATTTGTAACTCAAAATCCAACCCACCATACCATGCTCCCTCCTCCTTGTCATTGATTTGGGCCTGCGTATCTTTTCTTTCGCTCAGACTCTACCCTGATAACTCATCATGGCATGGAGTTGACCTTGTGTTCCTATCAGCTATGCCAGCAAAGTTCTGGCTCTGCCAGACTCTCCCAAGCTGTAAAGTTTCAAAGATGATGGTTGTTTGTCATCCAAGGGCAAAGCTGTTGTGTTCAGAGAAACTTGTCATGGGGTTTTGGCCATTAATTGGTCAATTTTTTCTTTTGTCCAAGGCAACTCACAAAGACTGACTGCTAAGGCAGACAGGTGTTGAGATCTGTGTTAGTGATGAACATGCCACTCTGAAGCAATCACCAATCCATTCATCAAACAATCAACAAACATTTATTCAATATTATGTTGTCATATTATTAAGTATTATTATAATAATGTGTCCGGTCTCGTGTCTTATAGGCCCTGGGATGAAAACAAGTCCAATAAATAAAATAATCTCTGCTCCCATGGAGCTTGCATTCTCATAAGGGTCATAATAAGTACCTATAGAAGAGTTATACTGCTTCATGTCCTTTTATTTTATAAGAATCCTCAATGATCTCTTTATTCTGGGGATAAATCAGAATTCTAAAAAGAAAATTGGTTGGGGAAAGGCACGACAAGTAATAAGAACAGGAAATATGTACAAGAGCTTCCCCCAGGAAATATCCATTATCACCGCAACCACCCCCAACACACACATACACATTCATTTTTGTGTTCCAGACCTGAGATCTGTGTAGGGAGCCACCCAGTGAGGAAACCCTCTTCACCAATGCAGATCAACACCAGTTTTACAACTTATAGTATGACTGAACCAAAAGCAAATTTTGAACCCAGGTCATCCTGATTCCAAGGCTAGTTTTCTGTTTACCACACCACACTGACTCACTGTGAATGTCTCATAAGCCAGCCTGACCTCAAACCTATAGATGAAGGTCATCTGCCTTTTATTTTCATAGTTGTCTCTCTTCTCTCTAGTCACTTCAGTTCAAATTAGCTTCATCTTAATTAGGACATAGGTGATATACTGGCATAATCAAGCACATATGGAGGAATTATCAGACATTTGGAATGGCTGCTGGCTGCTGGCTGCTGATCTGGTGATATTTACTAGAATATATTTGTGTGTTCATGTCAAAATATTGTTTTGAGAAGCAGTAACCACCACTGTGTCTCAAGGCTTAGAGAAATATATTTTGGCTACTGGAAATCATGCTGGGTAATGAAATTAAAATGGCCATCTCCCCTCATTATCTGATCATGCATGGATGAAGACTTTTATGCTGCTTCACATGGCCAAGTCATCATCAGTAACATGCTGCAGCCTAGTTATAGCCACCGTGTGATTTTTCTGGCCTTTTGGTAGTTAACAGTTTTAAATTATTTGGGGATGGTGGCACTGCAGGCTTGACAGACCTGTACCATGGAGAAAATGTTAAAGGGATGGGCTTTTACAGCAGCAAGCAGCTAGGGTCCTTGGAAGCACTGCCTAGTTTCCTAAATGTGATCCGGTTTTGTCTTCTTTGGCTGCTCAGTTTTGGGTCCAGCTCCATGCCCTTCATGATCAAGAAAAATGTACTAATGAACTTGCTCACTGAACATAACACTATTTCTAAGAGAGTATAAGTTCCTTGAGGGCAAGGACTCTTCTCTCTCTCTCTCTCCTCTGTCCCTCTCTCTCTGTCCCCCTCCCTTCCTTCCTTCTTTCTTTTTTTCCTTCCTTCTTCCTTTTTTATCTCTATGTCCCCAGCATCGAACACAGTGCCTGGCAAATAATAGGCACTTAAAAAATGTTTATTGATTAATTTATTTCCATTAAAACACCTCTTCTCCAAGCTCAGTGCTCTATCTGCTGTGCCACCTAGCTGCCCCACAGAATAGGGATGAAGATGATTTAAATAAGTTAGGAGATGAAGGCTATTTCTGGAGGCAAGAATTTGGTATGGTGCTAGTTTCCTGATGAAGTGACAACCTTATCCCAAAACTGTCTTAGCTCCCCAAGAAAGAACTAGAGCTTTATAAGTAACTGAAGAAATTAGGAGCTAGAATTCACAAGACACACCAGATCAAACAGTTTTAAAGATACTCAATTACTTCTCCAGCATAAAGGTTGTACCATTCATTGGAGGGTAAAGGAGAGTGACACACTTTTTTCCACTATTACCCTTGAGATTCTTGACCCTTTGTTCATCTATGAAAAATTTCATTATTATTTTTTCCAGATCTATAAAATAATCCTTTTGTAGTTTGGATACTGAATAAGCAAATTAATTTAAATAGTATTGTCATTTTTATTATATGGGCTTGGCCTACACATGAGTAATAATATTTCTCCAATTAAATAGGTCTGTCTTTAAAAAAAAAACACTGCTTCATCTGTACAATATGAGTTTTGCATCCACTTTGTTTTAAGCCAATGTCTTTTAAATGACCATAGATATTATCAATGAGGTTTTATAGAATCCTGTGGCTGGATGCAATAATCAGATGTCTCTGAACGGAAACACCTGGAGGATTTTGCAGTTGATGGAGAACCTCTCCAGTTTGGATTTGCTTTAATATATTCTCCATGACACTGGTGAACATATCTTCTTATCCTATACTTTGGTTAATGTTGATTTTCAGTAGATATGGAATTATCTTTGTTTAGGTCTTGAGAGCTTAGAATGAGTGCAAATAGCAATTTTTTCTGTTCAGGCCAGAAACTCAAAGGGTCTTTTCCTCCCAGATTGATACTTTTGTGATGATAAGCTGGGCCATCTTTTGTCTCAATTCTTACCTAGCCCTTAGTCATTGAATGGGCATTACTTCAGACAAACTGAGACCTGAGAAAGGCCTTAACTTAAAAGGGCCAAGGTCACCCACTGCGTCCTGGGCTACGGCCAGTCCAAGTCGTCTTTACTCTTGTCTCTGGACTCTGATGACTCTGGAGGAGACAGTGAGGCCAATGACTTTTTGAATCTCTGCCTCACTTAAATCCAATTCACGCTCAAGTCAAGACATCACCCATCATCCACTATTCCCAACATCATGATGTCATTGTTTGTTTTCAAAAGCAAAGAATGAACAACAGCAATGAAAATGCTGTATAAATGGTAAATTGTCACATAAAGAGGTGATCTTGTTGTTATTATACTTATTGCCTTCATCACATGCTTTAATGGAATCTTGAACTCATCACTGTTAATAATCTCTTCAATGGTGCACATTGCTGCTCTTTCATGACTTATGATCCCATTTGATTCTTCTGCCATAAATCCTCTACAGAAGATCATAGATTCAGAGCTGAAATAGACTTCAGCCATCTTCAAGTCCAAGTCCCTTGATTTACTGATGAAAGAACTGAGGACTAAAAAGGTTAAGTCATTTGCCAAAGGCCATACAGGTAATAAGTTTCAGAGCAGAATTTTAAATCCAGTCCCTTTGGCTCAGCCCATCATATTCTGGGTCTCTCATTAGATGATCAGGGTTCCAGTTTGGCATAGAGGAGTCTGACTCTGAACACCTGCATAACTTTGGACAATTCACTTAACCTCTTTATGCCACACTTTCCTCAATTATAAAATGAGGGTGTTGGACTAAATAACTTCCAAGATCCCTTCAAACTCTGTTATCGATGGTGCTGTGACTTCAAACCCAGTTCTCAGTCCACTTTGCCATCTTAGCAGCTATTTCTTTCTTACCACTAGCCTTGTTCCTTTCCACTGGGGCTAAGTTTGTTCCCCTCCTCTCACATTCACCTTGACTCTGAAGGTACTGAGAAACATTGGGGTGACTCATTACTTACATCACTTTCACTCATTCATGTTTTCCATAGCTATTTTCCTTTATGAATCAGGCCCACCTACAGCACACATTTCCTCACTTTTTTCTAATAAGATGAAGTTCTATTGCATTCATGAGATCTTTTAGTGAATGAGTCTTCTGCCTGGTGTTTGAGTCATGGTGGGACAGGCCACCTGAAAATTCCTTCCAAATCTCCTTTGTTATATATTGATCTGATCTTGTTACTCTACTCAAAACCCTGTGGTGGTTCTCATTTGTCTGCTGAGTAAAGTTTGCGTGCCTTTCCTGGATACCTAAGGCCCTCTACAACCAGCTTTCCTGCCTCACCTCATATCTATGGGTCACCCAAACTGGACTGTGAGACATTAATATGTCCTCCATTTCCCCCCATGTCCTTTGCTCACTATTAAAATGATTTCCTGCTTATTTGGAGATTTAAGATTTGTGAAATGCTTAGCAGTGAGGGTGCTGAAAATAAGAGAAGTTAGGTGACTAGATAGGGTCACACAGCTGCCAAGCAGATTTTGAACCTAGGCCTTCCTGCCTCCAAGTCTTTTATACCATGCTTCCCACCAACTCACCTGCTGCATGTGAGGAAAGGGAGGGGCTTATCACCCCAGTTCTCACTCTCCCCTTTCCTATATCTCTACCCTCCAGGTGATATTCCTAGTGTGAAACAAATTTCCTTCCTACTCTATCCCTTTTTGTTGAAATCCCTCCTTCCTTATCATGCCCAACTTAGGTGCTTCCTCCTCCAAGAAGCTTGCCCTGATTTTTCATCCTGCCTCCTCTATCTCTCTCCTCAAATCTCTCACATTATCATGCCTAGCTTGACTTTTCTTTTGAACTTAGCATATTTGGCCTTGTGTTACTTGTTCTGATGCTTCTTACCACCTGTTATATAGCGAGCCCCAAGAAAGCAGAGACTATGATTTATTCCACCTTTCCAACCCCAACCCCTGACATATTGTCTCCTACTAGTGATTGCCTAATAAACATTGAGTTGAATTGTACAGTTTGCAAGAGAAGCCTGAGTGAGTGGAAGGAGAGCAAATGAGAAGAATAAGGTAGCTGTGGCTTCCACACCATATTGAATTAAAACCAGGAAATTCAGAAGGAATGATAAAAAATTAATCCTCCTTTGTCAGCTCACTGCAGTTCATATAAAGATGGCTTTATAGAATACTTTGTATCTATCTTAGGCTAACTTTACATTTCTATTTCTCATTATAGCCATTTATATCTATGTTCTATCCACCTACAGGGGCAGCACAGTATAGTATATGCTATCTTATAGCCCAGAGCAGTGGAATTGTTTCAGCATCAATCCTTTGCAAGCAAAATTGGTCATGGCATTGAAATTGAGTTCTGATATCTTTCAATGTTGTTTTCATTGACATTACAGTAGTCGTTGCATATTTTTTTCTAGTTCTACTTTCTTCCATCTCTATCAGTTCACACAACTTCTGAAATACATTGTTTCTTATGATACAATAATATTTCATTACAGTCATGTATCACACTTTGTTTTACCCTTCCCTGATTGGTGATACTCACTTTGATTCCAGGTTTTTTTTTTGCTATTATAAAGGTGCCACTCCAAATATTCTTACATCTATGCAACCTTTCTTGCTGTCTTTGATCACTTGGGACAAACACCCAGTAGTTATCACTGGGTCAAAAAACACCAATAGTTAAATAACTTTTATCACAGAATGCCAATTATTTCCTATCAAGGTTGGTCCATTTTGCTACTCTACCAAGAATGTATGAATGTGCTTGTCTTCCCTCAGGCCCTGAGACATTGTCTCTTTCCATCTTTCATCATGTTTACCAATTCATCTTGGCCTCCCACAGCATTTAGCACAGTGCCCAGCACCTAGTAGTTACTCAATGTTGTTGAATTAAATTGACTCGCCATCACCAAGCCATAGTGTTTAATGAGCAGCCACATGTCAGACATGTGTTCACAGTCACTAGATGCCTCTTTAACCGCCTGAAAAGTAGTGATTAAGTATTCTGAAATAGTCAGTACATAAATCCACAAACGCAGGCCTCTCCATAAATCCCTAGTAAGATACTATAGGAAACATTTAGCTTTTGTGTTTCTCCATAGAGGAATAAAGGACAATATAGGCAAAGTCTCCTTGAATGAATTCCATGAGAAAGAAGGATTCTGAATACCAGAATTATGCCCACATCCCAGGGGATGACCTGCAGAAATACTGCTCTGCTGATCTGGTTACAACAAGGAACATACACAAATAAAGCCTGCTCTGTAATGGCTTTTCTGGCCCCAGCCCAAGTCACTCCTCAGAGCTCAAGAGCCCAGTCATGCAGTATCGGTGTTTGTGTGGTGCCGATGGAAAGGACAAGCTGAGCTCAGCTCCTGGGACCAGAGACTATAGAACTGGGAAGGGCCTTAGAGAGCATCCAGTCCAAATCTCTCCATTTTACAGATGGGGAAACTGAAGCCCAAAGAAACAGTGACCTGCCCAAGGAGAGATCTGGACTTTGTTGTTTCAGAAACAAGAAAAGGCTGCAGTGAAGCTGAAGTACACAAGAAGCAGAATGGGAACTAAGTCTTTTCTCTGTCCATAAAATTACTGCAAAAGTCCAAAGAAATCATCCCACAAATCACAGAGGGTTGTAAAAAGAGATGAAGTTTGTATAGCATTTTCAGGGTTAAAAAGCACTTCATATATTCCCTCCCATTTGATCTAAAGGCAGCATGGACAGTACAAAAGACCTGGGTTCAAATCTTGACTCTTCTGCTTATGACTTATATGACCCTGGGCAAGTCACTCTCTTCCTCATCTGTAAAGTGAAAGTGTTGGACAAGATGACTTCTAATGTCCCTTTCCATCTCTAGCAATAGCCTCACAATAACCCTGTGGAGAGGAGGGGAGGGAAATGACTATTCCCATTTTACAGATATGGAAACTGGAGTTTAGAGATCACTTGCCAAGTCTGGTAGGACTTGAATTTAGGACTGTCCAGACTTCATGTTCAGTGGTCTTCCTATTGTTTCCTACTGTCTATCAAAGATATTCTGAACCATCAAAGAGGAGGCAGATGTGAAATGTGAGGATTTGAAAAACAATTGTCTACCCTCCCTTCCCCCAGAGAAGAGAAAACACACTGAATTATAAATCAGTAGGTAATCATCCCCACTGAAAAGTGATGTCAATCACTGTCTCACCCTCACAACTGGGGGCTTTGTTCGGTTATTTTGACTCTAGGGTGCCTGGTAACCACTATGGAATGTTATTCTTCAACACCCCATGGAGAAAACATGCTAGCATAGTCTGCTGCTCTCTATATTTATGAAAAGAACCATCCACTTGTAGCCTCATTGCAATGTACCCTGGAGTTACCCCTGAAGTTAGGAGCATTCATTAATCAAACTTTACATGACCACCTAAAAGAGTCCTTGTTCATCTGTTTTCATTTGGCTCCTGGAAAAAAAATGCCCTTAGATGAAGCATCAGAAAAGAAAGAAATGATTCAGAGATTGAGAACTGGAAAGGACCTTAGTGATGGCCAACTTCAAGCCATTCTTTTTATAAATAGAGAAACTGAGACCCAGAGATTCTGTATATACTTCTAAAGAAGTCCTTGCCCCCTCTCCATTAGGCCAAGGTGACCACTGGAGATGGGGAGGGACTTCTTTGAAAGACTGAGGAGAGGGGCAGGTAGGTGGTACAGTGGATAGAGCAACGGCCCTGAAGTCAGGAGGACCTGAGTTCAAATCTGGCCTGAGACCAAACACTTGACACTTACTAGCTGTGTGACCCTGGGCAAGTCACTTAACCCCAATTGCCTAAAGAAAAAAAAGAGAGAGAGAGAGAGAGAAAGAATGAGGAGAAAACATTACCAAAAATCCAGCAGTAGACTATTCAAGCAGGTTAACTAGATGGCAATTATACCTAGGAAAAGAACAGAGCTGAGATTTCATTTGGTCCGGAAATTCAAGGATGAGGAAACCCTTTCTACCAACACAGGTTCTTCTCTGCAACTTGGGTAATCTTTATTATTGTACCTATAAATACTCTTTATGAAGGAGGGTGTTTCTAAAAGCCATCCCCAAAAGGCCATCTCCCTCATACCTCCTAAAACTCATTCCTCATATAACTCTTGCACCCAATATCGACAAAAACAATGGTGATGTGTACTGGAGGGAGATGAATATGGCTATGAAACCCAAGAAATACACCAGCTACCCAGCCTACACAGTGGAGACCATGATGATTAGTGCCATTTCCATGCTAGCTGATCTCAGTGGGATTACACAAAGCAATCTTTTACTCCAGGCCTTCCTTATGCCAAAAATAAGAACCCAGATGGCATGAAAAATCATACTTTCTCAATTCAATTCAACAAGCATTATTAAGTGCCTGAGCTCTAGTTCTCAACTTCCTGTTGAATATCTCTATCTATATGTTCCATGGATATCTCTCATTCACTGTGACCAAAATGGAAGTCATTATCTTTCCCCTTAAATACTTTTTCCTAACTTCCCATTTCAGCAGAGGACTTTGCTGTCCTTCCAATTACTCAGGTTTGTAACCTTGGTGCCATATTTAATTTCTAATCATCCTTCTCTCCCTTCTCCTTGAGTCCCATCAATTGTCCAGTCTGAACAGTTCTGCCTCCACTACCACCACTGCTCACCATTCATACGGCCATCACCCTAGGTCAGATCCCCAGACACCTTTCCCCCAGACGGCTGCTTCCTGATTGGTCTTCCTTTCTTCAAGCACTCCTCTCCTATTCATCCTTTACATAGCTTCAAATTGGACATTTCTGTAGTAAAGATTATATCCAGTTCAAAAAGCTTTAGCCCCTGTGCATTATACCTAGGAAAAGAACTGATCTGAGATTTCATTTCGTCCGGGAATTCAAGGATGAGGAAACCCTTTCTACCAACACAGGTTCTTCTCTGCAACTTATATTCTTATAGAGTTGCTTAGAGCAATTAGAGGCCAAGTTACTTGCCTGTCATACAGATAGTAAATGTCAGGACTTGAACCTAGGTCTTCCAGGCTTCAAAGCCAGTCCTCTGCAATTCAGATAGAATCATTTCTAAAGCTTTCACCATTTGGCTTCAGCCTAACTTTACATCCTGATTACTCATTACTTCCCCCCAATACACTACATTCAAGCCAAAGTGCCCTACATACTGATACTCATATGATTTCTTACCTCTTCCCCCCTGTACAGGTAGACCCTGTGCCTAGAATGCTGCCCTGCATGATTTCCAATTCTTGGCATCTGCAGCTTCCTTCTAAGGTCAGCTCAAAATCTTCTTCAAAAGCCTTTTCCTGATCCAACACACACATACATGCCACACACATACACACACGTGCGTACATGCACACACACACGCTGCACACATACACATGCGTGCGTACATGCAGACACACATACACACATGCGTGCGCGCACACACACGCCGCACACATACACACGTGTGCGTACATGCACATACACACATGCGCGCGCACACACGCACACATGCACACACACACACACACACTAACAAATTATTCTGTGTTATCTATTTTGTGTTGACTTCTGTATATGTATATTTTATTTTCCCCAACAGAACATACGTGCCTTGTGGGCAAGGAATATTTCCTAAAATAACAAAGAAATAGAACTGAAGAGACCTAGTCCATCCCCTTCATTTTACAGATAAGGAAACTGAGACCCTGAGAGGTTAAGTGATTTGCCTAAAGTTTACTCAGCCAGTAAATGGTCAAGCCAAGATTCAAAATCCAGTGCCAAATAGTGCCCTTTGCACCCATTATACCATCTTTCAATTATTCTCTCTATGTCCTCAGTACCTAACTCAGTAACTACTAACTATAACACTTTGTGTGTTGGCAGGGGGCGCCAGTGGATTGGGGGAACTGGGGGAACTTGTCACCAACCTACATCAGTGGTGTAGGAACCCCACCCTCATTCCCTCCTCCAGTGCAAATAGGCAACCATTATTCAACTGATAGCCATGAGTCACTTAGGGACATTGAGAAATTGACTTCTGCCTATCTAGTCCTTGTTGAATTGAACTGAGCCTCCTAATTAGAGGAGATAACTTCCTGGCCCTTTTGTATAATTTCTGTGTCTTTCCCTTTCATAATTCTTTCCTATACCAACTCCAGGAGGTATGAGCTCGTCCCCCCTGCTGTGGACATTTTTCCATTTGCAGGCTCTAGCTGTGAACAGTGATTGCAGGGCTGACCACTTTCCCTTTATTTGTTTGGGTTGGTTTGGTTTGGTTCTTTTCTTTCCTTTTCTTTTCTTTTGTAGAACATCCTAGGTACCAGGACAAACTTCTCAGGTCCTCACGCAGTGAGTCCTGAACCTTGGTGCTGGAACATTCCTCCCTGCTTTTAATCTTGCAGAGCCCAACCAAAGTCGTTCAACAAGGCAGTACCAGAGCCACATATAGAACCAGAGTCTTAATTTCCAGACTCTCTATGTGACAATTAGCCCACGCTCCCTCCACAGCTAAGGACGCGGTGTACAAAGGCATCAGCCACCAGAAGTAATCTGCTTTGTTTAGGAAACAGCAATAAACCCTTTCCTCAGACTGGGCCAAATTTAATCTGAAGCTCATTTCTGAACTTTTTCATCTCTATTTCTTCAAAAAAAAAAAAAGAAAACTACAGAGTTAGGTTTTAAAAAAAGTAAAAGGCAAGCTTTCACCCAATGATGAGCAACTTTTTTTTAAAGAAATACATTTGCAAAAAAAGAAAAAGAAAAAAAGAAAAGAAAAGCCTTTCCAAAGGTAAATTGCAGTTTACCTTTTAAAAAAACTGTTGTGGGTGGAACCTGTTAAGGAAAAAAAAATGTAGTAACCAAAGTGCCCAATAATCCCCAGAGGCCAGTATTAGGCATTTCTGCTGAGAACTTTATAGGTCTATATATGGAAATGGTATATTTGCTCTTTAGTCTAAAGGATGTTTTTTCAGCTCACTATAAGAAAATAAATTAGGTCTATTTCTGAAATTCCTACAAATACTGTTTCCAAATTTATATATCCTGCCCCACTAATATTTTTATGTTAACATCCTTAAAGCAGTTAGCACATTCCTGAATATGGCAAGCATTAAAAAATATGAATTTTTTTGTTCCCTCTCAGTACTATTTGCTAATTCATCATCCATGTCCTGTTCCCTATGAGGGGGAGCATGAAGGACACTGTCCTGGGCACTGTCCTCTTCTCTCTGCATGACTTCACTTCCTCTATATTCTTGGTGATCTCGTTGACACACAAAGGCTCAACCATCATCTCTCTGCAGATGCTTACAGAGTCCAGCCCCATTCCAACCTACCCCCCGAACTCTTATCTTATATCACCAGCTGCATGCTGGACATCTCAAAATTTCCCATGAAAATGTCCAACTCATCATGTCCGAAGCAGAACGTTGCATGTTCTTCTTCCTTCCCCAAACAAAACAAAACAAACCCACTCATTTTTATAATTCCCTCTATTTCTGTTGAAGGTAACACTATCATTTCAGACACTCAAGCTCTCAAGCTAAGCCATCTCCCAATGTTTTCTGTATCTCACCTCTGCCTTTCCCTGCCTTTGCATCTAATTGGTTGCGAGTTCTTACCTCCATATTGGTTTTGTCTGTCTCCTTCCCTCCAAATTCATACCTGGTGAAGTACGGTGATCCTCACTTTAGACCTGGACTATTACAGTATCTTCCCAAGTAGTCACTCTGATTCCAATCTCTGCTCTACAACTCATCTTCTATAAGATCTCATGTTGCTTTCCTGCTCAAAACTTCTCTGTAGTTCTCAGATGACTCTATGATGACATGTAAACTCTTCTGCTTGACCTTTCCAACTCTTGACAATCTCAGCCTTAGTCTACCTTTCATGCTGTTTCATATTCCTCTTCTTCATGTATACTATAGTCCAGCTCAACTATTTTAGTGTTGTTCCTCAAACTCAACATTGCTTCTTCTGACCTTGACACTTTTGCAAGGTCTATTTCTCATGCCTGAAATGTACTGTCTCCTCAATCCTTTCTTCTTAGAATCCTTAGCTTAGCTGAGCTGCCACTGATTCTATAGGATTCTATAGGATTTTCCCATTTCCCAGCTTATCCCATATTTATCTATTTACATGTCGTATCCCCCAGCTCGGTGGCCCAATGGATAGAGCACTGGGCCTGGCGTCAGGAAGACTCAGCCTCTTGAGTTCAAATCTGGCCTTGACATTTAGCTGTGGGACCCGGGCAAGTCACTTAACCCTGTTTGCCTCAGTTTCCTCATCTGCAAAATGGGCTGAAGAAGAAAATGACAAATCAGTCCAGTATCTTTGAGTTTCAAATGGGTTCATGAAGAGTCAGGCATGACTGAAATGACTGAATGACAACAATAACAATCCCACACTGAATACAACCTCTTTGTTTCTCCAGTTCCCTGCCATAGCAGAGACCAAAAAATGCTGGTTGAATTGGTTCTGTCTGATTCCATTCACTTGACATCCATTTGTAGCACTTGTCACCCCAGCAGTAATTCCAGTGTGCCTTTCCTGCATTCTGCCATAGCTAGGACTCCATGAGGTTGGCTGCTTTGAGATGCATTTTATTCAAGTGGCTGTGAAAGGGATGCTGGGATTTCCTTATCAGAACAAAAGTAATCGAACCTCTCCTCTCCTTGGCTGCCTTTGAAAACACCCAATGCAAAGCACAGCTAAAGGAAGACAAACTTCTTGTGATTTTCCTGGCCAGCAACTAGTACAGTACCGTGGGGAGTCACGTCTTCCAAGCCTAGCTAGTTAGCAGAGATGATCTGGCAATGAGTAAGGATTGAGACCTATCTCTTTTACCCAGACTGCTGTTGACTGCTTCCTTAATTGTTTTCATGAGAGCCTTAAGAGAAGTCTCTCACTGAATAGCCAAGGATCTCCACAGCTGCTGATGCCCCCTTCCCTCACTTTTGTATTTATTAATTTGTGTGCATGTTATTTCCCTCAGGCTGCAGGTTCTGATTAGTTTTCATCTCTGCATCTCTAGCAGAGTGCTTGGCACATGATAGGTGCTTAATTAAAAGAAAAGCTGTATGACTGCAAGAATGATTCGTTGTTGTCACCATCATCATCATTGTTGTGGTGGTTACTGTTGGTTTCCTGTGGTTTATTGCCAGGATATTTATAGACAAAGCTTCCAAGCAGAGTCATGCTTTCTGCTGACTTTCCTCTTACATATCTGACCACTCCTTCATCTTCTTTCCTGGATCTTCATCCAGGTCATCCTGATAGCTCTGTCCTGGGTGCTCTTCTCTTTCCCCTCTATTCTCTCCCACTCAGGGGCCTCAATTGCCATGCCGATGCCAAAGATTCTCAGATCTATATATCCAGCTTTGATATGCTTGGCACATAGCCCAATGCCTGGCACACAGTAGGCATTTAATAATTGATTGTTGCCTTGACTTAATTCTCCTGAGTCCAGTCATGCATTGCCAGCTGCCTTTTGGATGTCCTGAACTGAATGTCCCATGCTGTTGCTGAGTTTCAGTCATGCTTGACTCTTTGTGCCCCTTTTGGGGTTTTCTTGGCAAAGATACTGGAGTGGTTTACCATTTCCTTCTCCAGGTAATTTTACAGATGAGTAAACTGAGGCAAACATGGTTGTGATTTGCCCAAGTTCGCACAACTAGTAAGTGTCTGAAGCCAGATTTGAACTTATGGAGATAAGTCTTCCTAATTCCAAGCCCACCACTTTATTTACTGTATCACCTAACTGCTCTTTGGATGTTCCATAGGCATCTCAAACTAAACATGTCTAAACAGACCTCCTTAATTTTCCCCCTAAACCTGCCCTCCAGCCAACTTCTTCATCATTGTCCAGAGTACCACTATCTTGTCATTCTTGATTTTTCTACTCCCACTCACCCCACATATCCCATCCACTGCCCAATTTTGTTTTGACTTTGGCTACATTTCTCATGTAAATCCCTTTCTCCCCATTCTCACAATCACCACCTTAATTGAAATCCTTGTCACCTCTCATCTGGGCCATTGCAATAGCCCTCTCCTATTCACCTCAATCCATTCTCCCCTCAGTTGACAAAGCAATTTTCAAATTCATACATATCTTCCCCTGTCTCTTAGAAATCATCTACTGTGTCATTTCATATAGGTTAATCATATTCCATCACATTCCTATGCCATATTTGATTCAGCCATTATTCAACTGTTGGAAATCCTCTCAGTTTCCAGTTGTTGTTATTGTTGTTTTACCAACACAAAAAAGGGCTGCTATAAATATTTTTATACGTGTAGGATTTTTTCCTCTTTCTTTGATTTCTTTTGAGTATAGGTCTAGCAATGGTAGAGCTGGGTCAAATGTCACATGCTGTTTAGTAACGTTTTGCATGCAATCCTAAATTGCTTTCCAGAATAGTTGTACCCATTTACAGGTTTACCATCATTGCATCAATGTGCCTGTTTTCCCTCATCCCCACCAGCATTATTTTCCTTTTTTTTGTCATCTTTACCAATTTGATGAATGAATGAAAAAAGCACATAGTTATTTGCAAATTGCCTCTCTCATTAGAATGTGAACTCCTTGAGGGCAAGGACTGTGTTGTTGCCTTTTTTGGGAAGTTTTTTAATTTTTTCTAATTCTTAGCACAGTATATGCCTACGTACGCAGAGGGAGGGATATGAGCAAACAGCAAATCAGTGTCTGTTTCAGAAATTTGGGGATTGTTCCTGAATATGTGGGTCACATGTTGTAGGAGGCATTTATAGAAGCTCTGCTGGTGAAAATCTGAGGTGAAATGAGTATTGGATATGGAGTGGGAAAACCAGGATTTGAATCCTGTCTATTCTGTTTACTATATGACCTTGGACACATCTTCTTCATCTCTTTAGTCCTCAGTTTCCTGAAAAATGAGGGGGTCCATCCATTCAATTTATCCCACAAGCATTCATTAAGTAACTTCTTTTTTTTTTCAGCCAAAGACAAGACTTATTAGAACACCATTCAAGTTGGGCGTGATTCTAAAAATCTGCATTATCAGTCAGACTCTTAAGGAATCGGAGCTATTAAGTGTCTTCTTAAGTATGTTATGCACTATACTAAGCCTCTGGACATACAGACAAAAATGAAATCATTCTTATCCCCAAAGAGCTTACATTCTGTGGGAGGAAACATATACCCATGTTATTATATTTTATGTATACATGTATGTATGTATGTGTGTATGGTCAGCTCAAAGTAATTTCAGGGAGTTTGTGATTGTGACTGAGGGTGCTGGATGGTCAGTCCTTAATTGGATGGCTAGATGAGGATAAATTCTATTCCCACCATAGTTTTATAGGCAAGAAGAAAAACAAAAACCACTAGCATCAGGTTTTCACAGTCCCTGTGGGAGAAAGCAACAGATGAAGCTGCTCTATTCCAGCTATACAGCAGAAAGGCAGGAAAATAGTGCATCTTTTTTATTCATTCCTCTTTGAAGTCACCATATGCAACTCCAGCAAAAATTGCCAGCCCTTTCCCCATGGCTTTGAATTTCCCAAAATGACCTCTTCCTACTTATGCCTTCCCCCCTGGCCATCTCATGAAAACATCCAGTGTGGTAGATCTCAGCCATTAGGGGAAAGTCAATTCTAAATAAACAAATTCCCACTAAAGTCAGAATGACTGAAATCAATCAGCTGAAGGGCATTTGTATGTCAAAAGGAAGATTTCATTAACCCAAATTTCCACAAAATGAAACTAAGAATTTCAGGCAGCAGACCAGTGTGGGCTGTAGACAAGTGGACAAAGGGGGTGGGGAGGGTTGGTAGGGTGGAAGGTCCCTTCTCTTTTAAAACAAGCCCCATAAACAACTCTGTAGACTACTACACCTATGATCAAAACTTATCTGAGTAATGCATAGTACTCTTTTGGTCAATAAGTTGGTGGCAGTCGAGATTTGTTGAGCACCCATTATGCACATAGCATGATGCTAATATCAATGGGAAGAGCCATTGAGTTTGGCAAACTTTTGCAGAAAGAGTCCACCATTAGAGTTTTATTCCTTTAGCTAAAGCCTTGTAACGCCAAAGAAATGCTACACCTCCTGGGAAGAATAACATTTGGCTTTGTTAGCCATTTCTACTGGAGAGTAAATTAGTTCAGCATAGCATTGGTTGTGATGAGAGAAAAAGGAAGAACATAAGGATGCTGAGTGCCACTCTCAGTGAGGTGGACAAGAATTTCATGAAGAGAGAGAAGAAGCCATCAAAAAGGAGGCTAGGAGCCAGAGATGGAATCCAACTACTTTACAATTGCAGCTAGTTCCAGCACCGCATCTACCATTTATAGAATCCATTTAGTTCTTAGAGTCTGGTATAAATAAAACCAAGACCACGGGCTTGATCCCCAAATGGACTATTGGTTTTTTAAGAGATGGTATTATACTGGAAAGAGTGCTCTTAATCGGAGTTCGAATTTGCCACAGGCATTTATAAGCTCTATGACCATGGGCAAGCCACCTAAATTACCTGAGCCTTAGTATTACCCTCACTAAAGTGGGGGTGATACCTATAGAATCTACCTCAAGAGTGAGATTCAAGAAGAAATACATGTGTATGTATCTCCTTCTTGAGTATATATATATACACACACATATATATATACATATATATACATATATATACACATACACATATGTATATATATACATATACACACACATATACACATATATATGTACACTCATACACACATATACACATATATAATTATACAAATTACATAAAATAGATTTATAAGACTCTTGAGGGAAGCTATGGAATCTTTAGGGTATGTAAGATAAATGGATAGATATATGTACATATACATATATTATATCTTTATGTATCATGTGTATCATATATATTTAAAATCTATTTCATATATCTTCTGTAGTAATTTCAGGACTGGTTCCACAGTGCGATATAGTAGAAAGAAGAGTTAGAAGACATCAGTTCAAATCTTGCCCCCCCAACATTGACTATCTATGTGACCTAGGGCAAGTCAATTTCCCTTTCTGGACAAAAGTTTGCTTATCTTGAAGGGGAGGGAATGAACAAGATATCTTTTGAGGTCTCTTCCAGTTCTGAATACAGCTAGAATGCTATGACATCAACTGCTTAAATGAAGATGGAACACAGTTGTCCTCCATACTCTATATTATACTCTTGATGGATGGGACTGAAATGTAAGCTACTGCTCTGGCTTCTTTTTCCTCCTTTCTAAATTATTCCAATTTCTTTGACCTTTCCTCATGTCTCCCTTCTCTGATTTGCTTTAATCTTTCTGGTTACTTCCTCCAGGACCTTCCATAACCTCTTCCCACATCACTTAAGTGAGCTCACTTGGATTCAGGCTATTCTGGGCTCATCATATTACCAGAGTTTCTACAGTCTCAGGTCATCAAGTACCCCAGGACTGGCAAAGAACATGATGTCATTGATTCTAGCAAATCTCAAATGTGGGTTGTAAATTTCTTCCTGCCTTGTTTTCTCCTCATGCTGTTTCTGGCTCAGGGCTGACAGAACAAGGCATGGAGATGAGTGACAGGTCACCAACTCTCTCCCCAGTCATCCAATCAATCAGGGGAAAGGCTCCAGAAAGCACCAGGCAAGGGAGGGGGTAGGTGGCAAACTCTAGGGCTGGAGGAGGAGGGGTGTGTTTCTGACAGTCCCAGATGTAGTGATTCTCTTCCTGTCATCCACAAATGACTAAGTCTCAGCCAGGTACACCTGCCTTGATTCTCCTCACCCTTACAACTCTGATCATTTCTCTTGAGGAGTCTCTAATGACTTTAGTTGGCAGGATATTCCAGACTGAGTTGGTCATTAAGAAGCCTAGTTCAGCTGTGGTCTGCAGTTCATAAAGATGACAGTATGAGCAGCTTCATCTGCTCCTTTGCTGAGACAGAAACAAGTCAGAGACAACATATGGCTCCACATCATTTTCCATTATGAAAGCTCAAAATGCCAACCTATCAATGGGGCAGAGACTCCATCTACAGATGCCTAATCAATCAAGTATACAGTTAAACATCCAGATGTTTGGCATACACAATGCCTTTTTAACTATACCGGCCTTTTGTTGATGGAGAGAACATGTCAGTGCTCCAAGGGCACATAATTTTGTGGGCAGGTACCTGACTAGCACCTTCCCCCTGAGCCTTCCTGCCATTTATCCTGTAAATATCTTCCATATACAAGTGGTTTGTAGATGGTTTTCTCAATTAGATGATGACCTTATAGAGAATGTGTTTTTGCCCTTCTTTGTGTCCCTGACACTTATCAAAGCATCTGAAATGAGTAAGCACTTAATAAATGCTTGCTAACTGACTGACTGACTGATTGGAAGCTTCTGTGGCCACAGAAGACAGTCCTTCAATGCCTCTGTCCAATGGTCTCCAAAGTGAAGGCAGAGGTATGATCCCAAGGGGTATGTGTCAGAGCTTGCAGATACCAGTTGTAGTCCATCCTCCCCCAAAAAGCCAAGCATAGGGCTTGTGTCCAAAACAACTACATCTATCCATCACAACCCAGTACTCATTTACTCGACCCCCTCTTTCAGCTTTGTAAGCTTCCAAGCTTCTACTTTCTGAGTCAGACATTAGCTCCTCAAGGCATAGATAGCCTAATGCTAACCATAGCACCAAAGCTGGTGCCTTTGGGAAAATCACCCCCCATCCTTGCATTGTTGTTGCTGTCATTCAGTTGGATCTGACTCTGTGTATGGACTTTGTCCATGGAGTTTTCTTGGCAAGGTACTGTAGTGGTTTGCCATTTCCTTTGCAAGTGTGTCCTCATTTTACAGATAAGGAACTGAGGCAAATAAGGGTGACTTGCCCAGGCTCACACAACTAGTAAGTGTCTGAGGCTAGATTTGAACTCAGATCTTCCTGGCCCCAGGACCAGTGCTCTGTCCACTGCACCACCTAGCTGCCGGTGGTATACCTACCATAAAATTTTTTTTGTAGAAGCACATAATTGTAAAAGTTTGGATACCACTGCCTTAGATGATCCTTATTAGTTGAATAAGTCTCCATCACCTGGTGGCTAGCTTCTTCCTGATGATTCTGTCCAAACTCAGCTAGGTTGTTCCTTCACTAGGCTTCTATCCAAAGCCTTTCCCAATTGAGTAGGACCTGTCAGAACTTAAGCTCAATTGGTATGCCCTTTGAGAATGTGAGGGTCACCTCCATGCCATAGAGGGGCCTCAGAGAAGGGCACTAGTGGAGGATGGAGGGATTTAGGCAAGAAGATTGGTAATGGGATTATCTGAAGTCATATCTAAATAGGCTGCCACCTTGAGCAATTCCTGATTTCTCTATTAAGCACTGCCCAATGGATTACCATCATCTGAAATTTGTATGGTAATTCATTAAGCCAACCATGTTTAATAAAATGCCACTGGTAGCATTAACCATCTGAAATTAAGCACTTCAATGTTCTCAGATGGATTAATTCATAAAAGTCTAGAGTTATTTCACAGGGCTTCACTGTGGCCACGTGGTACTTCAGTGGTGCTTAGCTGAAAATGCCAGAAGCCAATTTTTTGATTTAGTGGTTTTTTGTGTGAGCCCAGGGAGACAAAGCTTTGATTCTATCTGCAACAGAATATTAAGTGAGTTTTAATCTTAGCATCTTAAAAATACACACTTCTGATATGTATTTTCGTAATTGCATACATTCGAGGGTCTTTGATACCCTTGATCTGTCTGTATTAAATCTTTTCCTTTGTAGTATAAAAGCGTAAGGCTGGGTAAATTTCTACCAGCCTCTGTCCTACAAGACAGCAGATATAAACAGTTGGAACAAAAGTAAAACTTCCTAACTGGACAACACAGACAGACTTAACCCTGTATAACATGGTGAAAAATATTGACCTTAGGTGAAATAACATGATAGGGGGCAATTAATGCCATAAAACAATGTTATAAATGAGTGATGTCATTGGGCAGGAGGTGGTTAGGGCTGACCTGAGCAGAAGAGGAGGTACCTGGGGGGTAGAAGAAAACAGGCAAAGGTAGAAGAAACTGAAGTCAGAGGAAAAGGCAAAAAAGACCTGGCCAAGATGAATGGAATGGCCCTTGTAATAGGGCTTCTTCACCTATTCGGCATCTTGGCTCCTTTTGGCAGTCTGCTGAAGACCCCTTCTCAGAAAAAAAAAATGTTTCTAATTGTGTAAGATCAAATATATAGGATTGCAAAAGAAATCAATTCTATTGAAATATGGTTATCAAAATATATATTTTGAAAAACCCATAAGTTCAGGGATCCTAAGTTAAGGACCCTAGCTCTAGTGGAATATAAGTTTCTTGAAGGTAGGTACTACTTACGTTTTGTCTTTAGAGACCTATTGCTTAGGCCAGTGCCTGTCCCATAATAGGTGTGTTTACTACTGCAATCAATACTGGCTTACCAAATTGACTTGAAGTCATGGTAGGATACAAAGAAGAGTCAGAAAAGAATGGACAGGCATGGATGGGCTGCAATCTGCCACATTGCAGGGAACCCACACGGAGAAGATTAGAGGAGCATCAGAGTATTTGGATGGGGGGAGGGGACACACCAGTCTCCAAGGGAAGAAGTGCCTTCCCCAAGATCATACAGCTGACAGATAGCATGACGGTGACTCGGTCAGTCTCCATGTTCTTCCCTCCAGGGCACAACTGCCTGAAGTCAAGCTGCCAGTGTGTGTATTCCTATGGGCCAGAAGAGTAGAGAAGGAAGCAGCTGGATTGTAGGATGGCAGCTGTTCCTGCGAGCATCTCTGCACTCATCCCTGGGTCACCATCAGCTTGCTGCTGACTTGGCACTCTGAGGAGCAAGAGAAACTTCACCCACAGCCAACAAAATTAGAAAGATATGGAGCATGAAACTCCTGTGTCCTATTCTTGCAGGTTTTTGTTTGGTCTTTGAAAACTGCACGGCTCATTACTAGGAAGACTAATGATGGCTCTCACTGCAAAGCTATTCTCAGAGTCAGGAGAACTTGCCTTGATCTCTCTGGGCAGCCAGGCTTCCAACGGGAGGCCTCTTTGACAGGAAGTAAAAACTGAAAACCCTCAAAGCCTTCCATCTTGGGGTATGACATGGCTCATGTGCAGAAGAGCCATGGTCAGGGAAACAACAACCAGCATTCCTTTCTTTGCCCCTAGACTGACCTACAAAGCTGAGCCAAGGCAAAACCAAAAAGTAAACAAAGCTTATCTTTGACACCTTCACCCTTTCCCTCTCTCCCAGTGAATCACTAAATCATAGATTTCAAACTACAAGGGACCATAAAACAGTCAAGTCCAACCCCCTTTTATACAGATGAGGTACACAAGGATTAAGAGACATGCCAAGGTCACGCAGTAAATGACTGAAACAGGATTTGGACTCAAGGCATCCTTATTCCCAATCCCCAACCAATTTTGAGGAAGACTCCTCTCGTATAAATTGTTCTGTTTCTGCTCACTTCTTGTTGCATCAGTTCACTGAAGTCTTCCTAGTTCCTAGGAAAGTAATCCCTACAAAAAATGATTCCCTTGGTGTAGAAATTCCTTCAAAACCTTTCTCACCTGAGTGGCTGCTATGGTGGATAGACAAACTGACTTGAAGCCAGGGAGACCTGAGTTTAGGCACGACCTGTGACACATATTGACTGGGTGACTCTGGGAAAGTCTCTCAATCTCTCTGTGCCCAATACAATTCTCTAGGATAAAAAGTTGCAGAGAATTTGTCAATTTGAGAAGCATTTAGTAAACACTAGGGCAAGGCACTGTCCTGGGTTCTGAAGATACAAAACCAAAAGCAAAAACAATCACCCCATCTTCTTTCTCGCTTTTCTTTCTCCTCCCCAAACCCACTCTCAGAAAATGATCGGCAAAGTCATTCATACGTAATATAAAAGTGACTGATCAATGGGTTTACTGTCATCCATTCCAGAAATATTTGCAATTTCTCTTTCATCCAGACCTGTGATTTCATTAATGGAGGGAGCTACTGGTGAGGAAGGACTTCCTCTGCCCACAGAGACTGAGAGATCTTCAGAAAGGCATAGTCTCTGAGAGTTGCTTGGGACATTAGAGATTTAAGGACTTGCCCAGGATCACATAGTCAGCATGCATCAGGACTTGAACCCAGATCTTCTTGATTCTTTTTTCTGTCCACTTTCCAGGGATTGTCAAGCTCTTTGGTATTAGGCCCCCTTTATACTCTTAAAATTTTTTGAGGATCCCAAAGAGCTTTTATTTACATGGGTTGTATTTATCAGTGGGTTGGAACCAGTTCAAATGGCTGAGCCGATTGTTAAATTTTCAGTGTGAGCATTCATGACTCAGAAATCAGCAGCTACAAATTAGGGCTCAATTTGTTGTTTTGTTGATTGTCCACACACTTCAGGATGTAGCAGGAAAAATGCAATCTGCAGATTAAACAGAAAAATATGTCCTTTTTTCTGGAGAGCTGTTTTTTAAACCTTTACCAGCACACTAGTGATTATATCAATCTATACTTGCTATATTAGAAATTAAAACCTCTTAGTATTAATATTAAATAGTTTTAACCTTGTGGATCCCTTGAAAGGGTCCTGGGGAAGCCCAGGCTAGCACTTCATCCAATTGTGCATACCGTCCCCTTGTCCTGAAACAGAGTTCCTTCCATCTTAGCCCACTGAAATCCTTTCCTGTCTTCAAGACACAACAGGGAAGCCACCTCCTCCCTTCTAACCCAGCCATAAATGAGTCAGGTCTCCCTACTCAAACTGCCCATACCACTCCATTTGACTTCTCTGTGCATCTCATATTCTGACTTGTGCCATGGTTAGCTGTGGATGTGTCTTATCCTTCTACTTCATTGTAAGTTCCTTTAGTCAGAGACTGTGTTGTTTTCCATCCTTGCATCTTCAGTACCTAGGATAGTGCCCTATATACAGTAGGTGTTTAATAGATGCTTGTTGAAAAATGAAAGATGAATCAATTACATTATGTTTTCACATTAATTGTACACCCAAAGAAGGTGAATAAAAATAGAATTACAATTTGGAATCGACCATTTTGCTTCCCTATTGGAAAAGCAATTGATGAACTTAGAACCTGTTCTATTTTCTTTCTGATCTTGTTCTTTAGAAATGCATACATTTTACTGAAGAAATGAAAATGAGCTGCTATTTGTAGGTTTATATTATTTATGCAGTTCTGTAAATCATTTATGTGCCTGGTGGTTTCCAAATGACTCATTACACACTATACTAACAGTGATGAATGGCACCCTGGTAAGGAAACTTTATCACCATTTCTCATCACCTTCATGGTTGTCAAAACCCACATGTCTAACAGAGCCATCAAACCTAGCTAGCTGGTGAATGATTAATAAGTTTAAAGGAAAATGAAATGGGCTTCTCTTTTGCAGAATGCAAATACCCAGAATTCGACTCAAAATTTTCTGGTGTGATGGAATCAAAGGAGAAGAGTACAGTGCTGATCTCTGGCTTACCATATGGGTGACCTTGGGGAAGTCACAGTGTTCCTGGGCTTCAGTTTCTTCATTGGTAAAATTAGAGGTGGGGGAGAAGAGAGAAAAGGTTGGACAAATGGTCTCTGAGGTCATTTCTAGAGTTATGACCCTATAACCAATTGAAACTTATTCATTCACTTATTCAACTGGCATTTATTAAGCATATATTATGTACAAAGCACTTTGTTAAGTATTCAGGAGGCAAAAATTAAGAAAAGGGAAGTAGTCCCTGAACTTAAGGGACTTATTTTAATAGACTAGAAAGATACCACAATAGTAGAATGAGACAGCAAAGCATATTATGCACAGGGCTAAACCGTTAAAGTCAAATTGTACCGTGTTCTGTTTAGCTTGAAACTATTTGCAGTTGTTTTTTTCAGTCACGTTGAGATCCAGCTCCATTCACCCATTTGGAGTTTTCTTGGCAGATACGGGAGTGGTTTGCCATTTCCCTCTCCAACTCATTTTACAGATGAGGAAACTGAGGCAATCCAGGTGGAGTGACTTGTCCAGGGTCACACAGCTAGCACATGTCAGGTTCTATTTGAACTCAGGAAGATGACATCTTCTGATTCCAAGCCCAGTGTTCTATCCATTGTGCCACCTTCCTGCCCAGCTAGCTTAAAACTATGGCAAGAACAAATTGCATATGCTTTAAATTTGCTCTTTTAAAAACATTTCTATTACTATTCTTTTACATTATTAAATACCTTACTGACACTCTTTTATGATATCACTATCAATTCCCAATAGCTCTGTCCCCTGGGACCTCACAACATGCACAGTAAGTAGAACCCTGCCTCATAGTGAGTGCAGCTGAGCAAACCAAATCCACATTTTGGCCATGTTGAACAGTAGACCTTCAAAGCCATTTAGTCTGACCCCCACATTGGGCAGTTGTTTGAAACTGAAAACCAGACAGGCTACCCAGATAGGAAGAGAGCTTGAACTCAGAACCCAAACCACAGCCAGCATTGTCCGCTGTATCATGTTGCAGGCTTCAACGGCTCACTGAAGCCTTAGCCACCGGCTACCCTCACTGGAGTTCTGACATTTTGCAGTATTACTTTCTTTACATTATTGTGGTTACTCTAAAAATTGCTCATCAGATTCTGCTCATTTCTCTCTGTATCCGTTCATATGAGCCTTCCTAAGTTTCTCTGAATTCCTCATTTTAAAAACTGCCTTTTCAGTGTTAACCTTTCCTCTTGTGGACTCTCTCTCTCTTATCACCATGTGGTTTTTGGAGGGAAGAGGTCTAGTTTGGGGTTCGTTTTTGTAGGGAGGTAGCTCTCCACCCTGAAAGCTGCTCTCCACGGTTGACATTTCTGAGCCGTGTGGGTAATCTATGCAGCCAGAAGCAGGCAATTTAAATCCTAATAGGTCAGACTGAACTCTGCTTTAAGCGTCTGTGATTTCTGCAGGAATATCTGTAAACAGCAGAGCTATATTGGCTTCTGTGGCTAAATGATTACAGTTACTACTTTAGTGGTGTTTTTACACCCAGAAGCACCTTCAAAATTGCAGTGTGTGTGTGTGTGTGTGTGTGTGTGTGTGTGTGTGTGTGTGTGTGTGTGTGTGTGTGTGTGTCCATCAACCTAGCCAAGGGTCCGGACTAATCACTGCTACAGCACTGGGAAAGGCAAAGGGCAGGCAGCCCTTCACTCCTGAAGAAACTCAATTTTGTAAGCCCAGTCCAAACCCATCAGGCTGTAGTTTATTCTGAACCTTGGACTTAGAAGGAAAGATTTCACCGACAAGACACATTTTACCAGCACACCATCATAATGCCTGTCATTCTAAGATGAGCTTTGACACAGCCTGACGTCAGCTGGGGGGGAGGGGAGCAGGAATTCTTCTAGTTTGGCAAAAATAGATGCTAATAATGAATCCTGGGTCCACTGCCTTCAGGTACAGGGTGCCCATGGAATGGGCTAAATTTTGCCGGGTATTTCTCCCCTTTCAAATGGAAAGGGAATTCAATAGAATTGGGGACTTTGTGGTATAGATAAGAACTCTTCCTAGACAAGTATGTGTTAATGTGTGTTTTAATGAGTCTTTCATGTTTGAAGCATTTCTTTTGCAATAGAGGAAATGAATAGGTATCCTATATGTGATATCTACTTTGTACTTTTTCCTAAAAGAGACTCTGTTAATCACTTTTAGGGAAGTCCCTAGATGTGAGCCTTACTAAAGTTTTTATTTAAGCGATCTTTCCAGAAACTCTGGGGTGAATGGGGGTGACAAGCCAAAGAATGCAAGAAAAGCCTCCAGGCATACCTCAAAGATATTGTGGGTTCAGTTCCAGACCACCATGATAAAGCCAATGTCACAACAAAGTGAGACACATGGATTTTTTGGTTTCTCAGTGGATATAAAAGTTATGTTTACACTCTACTGCAGACTATTGAGTGTGCATAGTATTATGTAAAAAAAATGTACATACTTTAATTAAAAGTCTTTTTACTGGTGGAGGATCTTGCCTCACGCTGAAGGCTGGGGTGCCTGAGGCAATTTAAAAAAATAAGACAATAATGAAGTTTGCTGCCTCGATTGATTCTTCCTTTCACTTGAACACTTAGAAGCCATCATGGGGTTATTAATTGGCCTAATTTCAATATCCTTGTGTCTCAGGGAACAGGGAGGCCTGAGGAGAAGGAGGAACACTGGAGCAGCTTACCTGAGAGTAGTCAGGACACACACAACATTTATCAATCAAGTTCACTGTCTGACACAGATGCCATTTGTGTGCCCCAGAACAATTACAATAATAACATCAAAGATCGCTGATCACAGATCAGCATAACAGATATAATAATGACAAAAAAGTTTAAAATACTGTGAGAATTACCAAAATGGGACACAGAAGCACAATGTGAGTACGTGCTGTTGGGAAAATGTTGAGATAGATTTACTCGACATGGGGTGGCCACAAACTTCCAATTTGTAAAAATCTCAATATCTGCAACGCACAATAAAGGGAGGTGTGCCTGTATTCCCCTCCCTTTGGGTTCAGGCTCCTCTAAGGCTGAACCTTATCCATTTGAACTCAGAAAGAGAAATCCTTGTGGGAAACTCCTCCTCCCTACCCCATTCCAATTCTCCACCCCTATCTCCAGCTATTTATAAGACGGACAGATTGGAAAATAAAAAGTATATTACTTTCTTGAATAATTTCTCATGAGAGTGTGGGAATCCAGGAGAATACATATATTACATGTATATGTGTATTCTATACAGATATATATATATATATATATATATTAGATATGTATATATGTACGCATACCATGTTTCAAACCTTAAAGCTCTCAATAAATGTTAGCTACTATTATTTCAATTAATGCAATTGGAATTTCTAGTCTTACTCTCTATAGAGCAGGTAAATTTCTCCCATAAGCACTGTATGTCCAATACTGTATGTTCTGGTCACTCCTGGTGAAAGGCCAAACCTGATATTCTGGCAATTGTAGTAACTACCAAATTATAAACATAGTGCTTCAGAGAAACTAGCTAGCCTGCCTCTCAGGTCTGCTACGTTGTGTAATTCCCTCTGTTTTTTAGGGATGCTGAGCATCATCCCTGCTTTTGGCCAGCTAAGTCTCTGCCTAGAGAAAACAAAGTAATAGGAGAATTGGCTTCATGGAATCCATGTAGCCAACCTGCATGGATAACCCTGGTGGAAAAAAAAAAAGCTACTCTTATGATGCCCACTTTTGGAAGCAGGCTTATGTCATCGAAAGAACACTGGATTTGGCACTGGAGGACAAGAGCTCAAATCCCACAATCAATACTTCCTATACTCATTTCCCTTCTCCTTGTCTCAGATTCCTCCTGCACAGATTGAGGGGGTTCAACTATACATCAGATTGAGAATAAGAAGGAAACCCTGGGACCATTTGTTCCTGACTCCTCTCATTTGAACAGATGAGGAAACTGAGGCAGGGCACAGGGGGAATTTGAAGCCAGGTCCCCTGACCCTTAAGGCAGTAATTCTTCCACCTTCTCCCAAGGTTTCTTCTGTATCTCCATTCTTTTCATCTGCTAAGCGTCCCCCTCCTGTGGTTTCCACCCAGTCTCTCTAGGTCAATAGGTTTTGAGCATACAATGGAAGTTCTCCCTGCTCGGGGACTCTCAGGTGTGTAAGCCGCTGCTGACATAGCTATTTCCTACACAAACTGTTTTTAAAGGGACATCACCTTTTTACTACTGAACACTTGAAATTTTTTTAACCTAAGAGAACACATTTTCAGAGTAGTTTATTCTCAACTGTTCAGCTACGATGGAAAAGCTAGGGTCAGGGAATGGGTGATTGGATTTGAAAAACTTTGTGCCTTCGGACACATTTTCTCATTTTGGCTTCACAACAACTGTGAGATAGATGGACAAATAGTATTTCCTGCGGTTTATAGATGAGGAAACTGAGGCACAGTAATGGGAGAAAGTGATGAGAATGGGAGTTTGAAAAGGAATCTCTTCTAATCCAAGTCAAATGTAAGCTCCTTGAGGGCAGGCTTCATATCTCCAGAACCTAGCACAGTGCTGGGAACAGAGCAGGCCATCCTTGCTTGTCTCATCCTGACTGTTAAAGCCTAGCTTCCAGAAGGCAAGTCTCTGACAGCTCTTATCTTTGCATACTTTGTAATGCCTCATTAGATAGACAGCATTGAATTAAGACCTCCTGAATGACTACTTACATTTTGTTTTTTTTTAATTTCTTCTTTTCTTTCTTGTCTGCATCCTCCCCACCCAGTAGATTGTAACCTCTCGAGGGCAAAGAATATTTCATTTTTTTGTCTTTGTATTACTACCCAGGACAGTGCCTGGCACACAGTAAGTGCTTAATAAATGCTTAATGATTGATTCTAAAAAGGAAACTCTAGCCATCCTCCTCTAGGAGTATTTTTTTGAAATGCAGGTTTGCTATAAAAAACATGAGTTTATTGAGCATTGATGTGAGGAAGAATCTCTGTGTGGGTTCACCATGAGATGGAAAAAGTGTTCTGATCTGTCAGTGAGATAATTTTTTTTCCCTTTTGAAAATGAGTTTTCATGTCTTCAAGAGACTTTGTGGAGGAAAGAAATGTCCTGAGAGCCCACATACTTTCCCCTCTAGTTCCTATCTCTGTGGCAGTACTGAGGAAGAATATTCTTAATTAAAGCTTGATGATAATATTCATGGATTCCTGTTTTCTAGACAGAAAAAATGTATACAATTGTCACATTGGTACTATCAATATAATTCCTTTTCTTATTCTAGGAATCTTGGAAAATCAGGACTCAGAGTTTCCTGCTTGGGCCTTGGTAAGTAAATTCACTGGGGAGGGGAGGTGTTGCCTCAGTCAAATTGAGGCCTGTTAAAGACCTTAGCACAAAGGCCAAGGTCTCTCACTGCATCCAGGACCATCTCCAGTTGTCCTGATCTATATCTTGCCACTGGACCCTCAGGGTTCCAGAGGAGAAAGTGAGGCTGGTGACTTTGCAGAGCCCTTCCTCACTTAATCCAATTCACTTGCATGTCATGGCATCACCTCCCTGATCTCACGGTCCTCTTTTCCAGAATGAAGGAGAAACAATAACCTGGGCATGGGGAGGGAGATTAGCATTAGGCAGGATTGAATGTAATGTTGTTGCTCAGTCCTTTCAATCATGTCTGACTCTTTGTGACCCCATTTGGAGTTTTCTTGGCAAAGATACTGGAGTGGTTGGCCATTTCCTTCTCTAATTCATTTTACAGATGAGGAAACTTAGGCAAACAGGGCTAAGTAGCTTACCTAGGGTCACACAGTTGGTAAGTGTCTGAAGTCAGACTTAAACTCTGGAAGATGAGTCTTCCTGACTGCATGTCCAACATTCTATCCACTGCAGCACCTAGCTGTCCCTTGAATGTAAAGTAGGTAAGAGTTAATATTGACCTCACCTCCACATTGTTACCCTTTCCACCTTTCTCACTTTTCTGTGTCCTCTCTCCCCCAAACCAGGAAGCCCAAAGTGTAATTGGCAAATTTATTCATGGCAAAGAAGATTTAAAAGGTTATTCCTCCTAGTCAGGTTTGAATTTGGAAAGAAGGCTGAGTAGAGCAGGCAATGCTTAATAATAAGAATGAGCCTCTGATGATAGAATTTAGGGTTGGGGTCATTGTTTGGCCTAGAGGTCTTCCAAGGGTCTCTCAAATTACCTAGGAGTGGCTATTGCTGCTAAGACCAGCCCAAATGTCAGGAGCAAATCGGTCCTGTTCAAATTCAAACAGCTTCCTGGAGTCTAAAGTCATTAGGAATGTTATTGTGACCTAGAGATAAGCAACATAAATAAATCTCTAGACCAGAGGAAATAAATTACACTGCCTTGCTCTGCATTTCAGACATCAAATCAAGGCTCTCAACCCCTCTAGAGGCTTCAGAAGTAGCTTCTAACTGGATATTTGTTTTCACTTGTGATGCTGAGACAAGTCAGAAGTAGTAGCTTCATATTTTTGTTACTTATAACCTTTCTCTAGAGTTAACCTATCATTGAATGCCCTACCTTATTCTAAGTAGGTCTTAAACTGTCCTGCATATTAATTTGTCATAAATAAGTCCATGCAAATTTAGCTGTTACCACACATGTATTTACTATCGGAAAAACACTTGAAATATTTACCAACAATATAAAACGTACAAAATGGAAATCACCATGTAAGACTTGTAAATTGCTAGTCTCCATGGCAACAAATACAGTGGGTTTTCTCAATGGAAAAATAATTTGTTCAAGAAGACCATAGAAGAATCAGACCCAAAATGCTAAAAAAACTAGCCACTTTCCCATAGTTGGCTGTAGGTGTCAGAAATTGATTCTCCGGTGAAATGTCATGTGTAAATCATGCCTCCTTCGAAGAATCTAAAGCTGACGTGTTCAAGGACTTTTCACTGCAGGTTGAGCTCAAGTTCTGGTGTAAGTTTTGACATAGTTGAAGTCTGGGGTGAGGGGAGGCCAGTAACATTGCAAATGGCACCTGGAAGCAAACATCTGTGTCCATCCATCCATCCATAGATGTCCATCCACCTGTGCTGGCATCATTTTGAGCAAAAAGACAAAGTTGGACAGTTTTGAATAAGCTTCCTTCTTCAACTTGTTCTCTGTAAACCAGAGAAAAAAAGAAGTTGCCAGGGGACAAATGGCCTTTCTTGGAATCAGGAAGATCCAGGTTCAAGTCCTACATCTGATGCATATGGGCTGTGACTTTGAACAAGTCATTTAACCTTTTATTTCTCTAGGCAACTCTCTAAAATTAGAAGGTGTCAATCTGCATTGGTCGAGGGAGTTTTCTCCATTGGGAGCTCCCAATACCAAAGGTCTAAGTCCTTCCCTCTCCTATAGCTCTTCAGGGAAATAGGACACAGGATACTGAGCCAGCCAGTGTTGACTGAGTACTGCTGGTACTGTATAATTCTTGCCATATCTGCTTTTAAAGGGTTTCCTTTCAGGCCTTTCAGGTCCTTGTGTTTCATAATAGTATAGAGAACCATAGAGATATTTCCCCTACACTCTCAAACAAACAAACAAACAAACAACAAAAAAAAAGGTGATTTTGCTGATGTCAGAAAATGGGAGAACAGGTCTATGGGCGCTGCAAGAAATGAACTGTCAGATATTTATAAGAAGTGATGGAGAATGCACAATAGATGGTATGCTGAATCACCTGATTATTTCCTGCTGAGAGCTTCTCAAATGTAGCATTAAATGTGATTTTGTAGCACAAAATGCAGTTCTCTTGGGCAGCTAGCCAAAGACAGAGTGCTATCTCTTGCCAAATGTTCATATAGCCAGGCAGAAAGTTGATTCTTTGGGCTTAGAAGCAAGAAATCAAAGGAGTAGAAGTAAAACTGAGTCAGCTTAAGACCTCACCTTACAAGAGCCCAAAAGCAGAATATTCCTATGTCTATTTAGGTATGGACAAAAACAGAACCTAGAAAACCTAGGCTAATTCCTTTATTGTACAGATGAGGAAACTGAAATTTAAAATGGGGAAATTATTTGTCCAAGGTCACACAGGTAGCAAGTGGAAGAGGACCGATTCCAATGCAAGTCTCCAGCATTATTTTCTACCAGTCTGGTTAGTGGTCCTGTTGAAATGTATATTCTTTCACTGCACAGCATCATCTAAAGCATTCATTTCACACTTCATTCTCAAAGGAAAGAACTAATATAATTAAATATTGAACACCTTTGAGGATTTATGTTGAGCCTCTAACATAATAGGGAAAAAATGGCCCAGGCAAACTAATCAATGTCAGTATAACACTGAGCCGACCTGTATTGACTGAGTGCCTATGGGACTTACAAGGCATAAGAGGTTCCCAGATGTGAACTGAACACCAAATGCCTCAGTGCAACACCTTGGCAGATGGTGCCTGATTCTAGGACCTATGGAGGTTTAGCTAGTCCTGTGGTTTCTGATGTGGGAGAGGAATGGGGGCAGGAAAGAGAAGAGAAGAACATGTAAACCATTGGAAAGAACATGGAATTTGGAGTCAGATCACCTGGGTTTGACTCCCAACTCATCCACTTACTATTTACCTGTGTGACCTTGGGTCACACATAGCCCCATTGAACCTGATCTATAAAATGAGAAGGCTCTACTCACTGACCCCCTAAAGTCCTTTCCAGCAATAAATCTTTAACCATCTGATCCTAAGAAGGAAAATATTTTTGCTCAGGGATAGGGATTGGTGTCAGCTTTGGATGAGAAAGGACCCCAGAAGGGTAGCCTGGCTGCAGAAGGTTTGGGCACTAGAGATTATCGTAAACTGGTCTCATGGTGCCATATTTAAATTCAATTCTATCAGCACTTATTACTGGCATATTATGTGTAAGGCCCTGGAGATACAAAAGACAGCAATTAAACAGTATCTGCCCTCATGAAATTATAGTCTCCCAGAAGGAGATAACATAGACTAGTAATAATAGTAATAATAGCAACACCAACAATAAGGACAATAGCTAGCATTTATGTAATACTTTGAGGTTTACAAAAGTGCTTCTGAATATTATCTCATCCAAAATAACTCTAGCAGGTAGGTGTTATTATTGTCTCCATTTTACAGATGAGGCTAATGAGGCAGACAGAGGTCAAATGACTTGTCCTGAGTTGTACGGTTAGATTTGAATTTAGGTCCTCTTGGCTTTAAGTCTAGCACTCTACCTACTATACCACTTGACTACTGAAATAGTAAAGACAAAATATATAGAAGTTATAGATGCAATTTTTTGATGAGAGCCTTAAGGACTATACAGTATCAGGAAATTCCGTCCATATGTAATGACACTTGAGCTTTAAAAGAAGCTCCCAAAAGCAGCTGTGAAGAGGTACAACAAAGATATGGGGGCATTGTTTGGACTATTCCATAGAAGGCATTGTGTGGACTATTCCATAGGAGGCATTCTACAGACTATTCTGTAGAAGGCATTGTGTGGACTATTATTCCTTATCAGGAACAGCAAGACCAGGGTCTTGGTCTTTGGCTGGAATGGAGTGCGTGAAAGGAAGACTATTGAGAAATCAGTTTGGAAAGATAACAGCTAGATTGTAAAGGACCTTAAGTGATGAAAATAAAAATGAAAAAAGAGATTTCTGTACTTTATCTTAGAGATCCTAGGAAGTCCTTGAAGTTTTTGGATCAGAGGTGTGATGTGGTCAGACCTGGACTTTCAGAACATGCATTTGGTAGCTGTGTGGAGCACGACAAGAGGAGAGACCATAGAAGGGAGACAAAGGAGAATGCTGTTGTGATACTGTCCATGAAAGAGATGGCAAGTGTCTGAACTAGGCTGGTAACTGTGTGTGTGAAAAGAAAAGTGAGGATTCAAAAGACAAAGGAGATAGAATCCATGACACTTGGTCATCCACTCAATATGTGGAATGAATGAAAGCGAAGAATAGAAGATTTAAAATTTGCAAACCTTGGCGATTGTAAGGATGGTGGTGTTCTTGACATAAATAGAAAATGCAGGAAACAAGGTTGGTTTCTAAGGAGGGGAGAGACCATGACTCTTGTGAACATTGAGGTGTAGATGCTCCTGGGACAATTAGGTGGAGGTGCCTACCAAGCACCTCAGCCTCAGTTTCCCTCACTTTCTTCAATGCTCAGCAGAAGTCCTACTTTTTCCCAGAGGCCTTTTCTGGTCAGTTACCTCAGTTGCTATTGCCTTCCCCTCTAAGATTACTTTCCATCTGTTCTCTATATATCTTAGATTTATCAAGTTCACATATTATCTCAGTACATGAGGTCATTCAAGCAGGGACTAGATTTTTACTTTCTTTGTGTTCCAAGTGCTTAGTAAAATGTCTGCCACATGGTAAGCACTCAATCAATATTTATTAACTTGACTTGACTTGACTTACATGGTTCTTGAGCTCTGAAGAAAGATGAGAGCTACATATGTGGACCTGGGAATCATCTGTGTTGAAATGACAGTTAAACCCATGGTGCCTGATAAGATGAGAGAGAGGCACAAATCCTGAGAAATTGTCCCAATAGTCATCCTCTTGGGTGTCAATGCTGCTGCTCAATCTTAGCATGTGATCATATGATCATCTGAGGTGTGGAGAATCAAGTTGGACTTGGAGTAGGGAAAACCTGGGTTTGAAAACCACCTCCAGACACTTCCTAGGTGGGCAGGTCACTTAATCTCCTAAGCCTCAGTTTTATCATATGTAAAATGGGGATAATAATGGCACAGACCCCATGGAATGGTCATGAGGAACAAACAAGATGATGTATGTAAAACCTTAGGTGTTATGCAAATCGTAGGATTGTAGACTTAACTCTGGAAAGTACCAGAGAGGTCATCTCATCCAACTGCCTCATTTTACAGGTGAGGAAAGCGAAAGCTAGACAGGTGATCATTTGTCCAAGATCACACAGCCAGTAAAAGAAGCCAGGTCTTTTGATTCCAAAGCCAATGATCTTTCTTTCTTTCTTTTTGGAGGCAGTTGGGGTTAAGTGACTTGCCCAGGGTCACATATCTACTAAGTGTCTGAGGCCAGACTTGAACCCAGGTCCTCCTGACTCCAGGGCCTGTGCTCTATCCACTGCACCACCACCTAGCTGCCCCTGCCAATGATCTTTCCACTGTGCCATGAGGGCTGGACTTAAGTCAGGAAGACCTGAGTCTTACATCTACTAGCTATTCAACTGTAGACAAATGACTTAACTTCTCCAAACCTGTTTTTTCATCTATAAAATGGGTATAATAATACCTATAATACCTATCTCATAGGGGTGTTCTGAGGAGCCATTGGCATAATGTTTGTAAATCACTTTACAAACTGAAAATCACGATGTATATATACATACATATATATATATATATATATATACATATATATATATATACATATATATATATACACACACACATACATACACATATAGTGGTTATTATTATCTCATCAGTATCTTTTCTATGAGGTCCAAATAGCAAATGTCTTAGGACAGGTTGCTACCCAGTCATAATTTTAAAATATTTAACATTCTATAGACTATTGTACTAGTAGATAAAAATAAACTGAGTTTTGCAGTTGAATAAAAAAGCATTGGGATGTCAGCTCATCCTGCGTAGGCTCACTGAGAGCATCCTTGGAGTAATGGAGTTGAGAGGCACTTCATACTGTCCCTACCTGCTTTGATCCCCCCATCTGGATCTCCATATTTTGAGAGCATTTCATACCATAGACCTTGTAGTTTGAGTATTTGGTGACATCTGTTATAAACAGTGTTCTCAATGTCATCACTGTTACTGTAGTAACATGATGATTTTCTACAAAAAATGCTCGTGAATTCCAAGGTCAAGCAAACTTATGCAACCCTGCCTCTTCTCACTTTTCTGCAGACATGATGAAGTTGCACTCAAGGTTTTTGCATGAAATTCAACATTTTAAATGAATGGTATTTATTTTTGTGACACCTTTGGTGATTCTTATTCTTGATGTTATGGAATATGCAAAATAAAGTCCTTGCTGTTTATTATTGGCAACAACAAAAGGCAGTTATTGAGCACCTAGGAGATACTCGATGGGATGGCTTTTTTCAAAGACATAATTTCTTCCCACAAAGACTTTAAACATTTTTTCAGCATAATATAAATGAAAAGTGAATTGTCTTAAGTCTATTTAGTGTATCCACTGGTCTTAATGTTTGCCAATGCTGAGCAAACCAAGAACCCTTAAAAATGTCACTATTCCCAGGTAGGTTTTAATCTCAAGAGATGCCATGGGGCACTTTGGAATGAAATTGTCAAGCAGCTGAATAAAGAAAATGTGCATTTCTCCTCTGTTTCTAATCCCTCTACTAATATTTAGTACTAATTAATACTAATTACTAATTAAGCCCTTCAAGGAACCATGATTTCCTCAATGTGAGTGCTTCCACTATTCATATACATCACAGCATCTCTTAATAGGCAGTTTCATAGAATCTCAGTTGGACTATATTATGGAAATTCTTGTTTTATTCCATAAATTAAAAATAAAATTAAAAAAAAGAATCTCAGTTAGAAGGGTTTTCAGAATCTATTTTGCCCAAATTATACCTAAACAAGGGTCACCTTATAAGTTACTGTGTTCAAAAATATGTTTACCTAGTGGTCAGCTTCCTGTATATTCTTTGGACCACAGATATACAGTTGTTGTCTGGTCTGTATTCAAGGCTTTCCAGCTTGGCAGGGCTTTCTAAAGCCTGTGCTTTGTTTGCCTAATCTTCCAAAACCTTGGTCACCTCTACTTCACAATGAGGCACCAGAATATAACTTTAGTGGGGAAATATTGGCATATTATTGTGAATATATATCTAGATATATATGTAGCTATAGATATGCATTTGACCACAAGGTGGTGCTGCTAGTCACTCACCTGATCCTATTTAATAGGAAGGTTTAGGATCCAGGAGTCCCATGTACAGCCTCAAAGTCATGGTGCTTAACCCTGCTAAGTGTGAATGCCAAGCTCTCTAGGGTTCTCAGCAAGTAGACAACTTTATTCCTCCCTCCCACCCTCAGCTTTACATATCACTAGGTGGCCATGCCAACTCACTAGCTGAAAGGGTGTGGTTAATAGTATTTATCTAATTAGAAAGGGCCTGAGTTCCTACTTCTTACATCCTACCTCTTCCCTAAATTTTCTATATTTTGCTGAGCCCTACTCAGGTGACCTTGGTGTAGTGGGAGTCATTCTCCACTGAAGTATCATGCTTTATTCTTGACATAAGAATAATAAATGTAATAAACAATATATAACATATACTATGTAACTACATGCCCACAGGTTTCCCAGACTCCAGGTAGTTTTCAGACATTATATAGTCCACCCCAAACCCAAGACTTCTAGGAAATGTAAACATCAATTTCCATAGGCTCCCATTGTCTCTACCCCTATAAGCAGGCAATGTATATAGACAATACAACACAGTCCACAACTGATACGTGACTCAAATATCAATTAATGATGGTTATTAAGTGAAAACTCAGTTGTGAAGTGAAGCGAAGTGAAGTGAAGACTTCATTATTCTTAGCATCATGGGACATGAGCTTAGGAGCCAATGAAAACTGAAGTCCTGACATATTATTTTCGGTTGCATTTCCAGTCCTGGCAGGGACTTCCCATCGCTCACCAAAGCAAATCTCTCACCGTGAAACTACTCCTCACTTGTAGAGCAGGGGAAATGGACTCAGAAGGAAGTTCTAGCAAGGAAAGACTGTCACCATTCTATCCTGGAGTCTCTCTGATCTTGAGACCTCTGGTTCCTGTTTTTAGTAGCCAGGGAGTCAAATCATAGTCCATCTGCTCTTTGGAGCCCAGTGACCCTGTCCCTGGCATCTCCCCCTTGCTGCTACTTATGACTTCTGTTTACCATTCCTTTTTTACTTACCCATATGGCAGCCAAAAACTGGCCACTCTGCCCTGAAATGGGCAGGAGGGGAAGAGACAGTGAGAAGAGATGGTCTATAATATACATGCAGAAGTTATAGATGAGGTGCTATCTATAGAGATGGTGAAGTTTTTACACCAATGTAATCACTTTTAGGTGAGAGGAATCATGTAGGGAGTAGGTTGCAACCGCTGATTTCATTGATGGGAGAACTCCCAGTGTGGAACCTCCCTCCTTCACCAATGCATATCAGCAATTAATCTATAACTTAACCCTCTAGAGAGAGGCCTGGGACACTGAGAACCCAAGTGAGTTGTCCATCGATCTTTAGCCAGTATTTATCACAGGCATGATTTGAGTCTATGCCTTCATGACTCCTAAAGCAACACTCCATTTTGCCACCCTGTCTCTTATTTATTGTTTATACTTGTGTAATATGTATTAGGAAAGGAGGAATAGAAGAAGAGAATTCAAATCCTGCCTCTGACCCTTACTAGCTGTGCAACCATGGGTAAGTAACCTACCCACACTGAACATCAGGCAAATCCCTATGACCTACCTACTAAGTTATAGATGTTTTACAATTAGTAGGATTGGAGGGAATGGCCACATTGGCAAAAATTATAGGTCTTTGGATTTTTTGCTGTAACATATATGCATGTACATACACATTTTAGGAATGGCAAATTGCCCACTGTCTGAGCTGTTTCAGAATATAGAGGTAGGAAGTGTCACTATAATAAGAACTATTATTTGTCCATGCATTTGTGGGACATGGAATCATAGATTTAGAACCAGAAGAAAGCTTACCAGTCACATAGGCCAACACTCCTCCCTCCCCCCATTGTGCAGATGAGGAAAGTAAGGTCTAAATAGAGAAGGAGGTAACTTGGCCCAGGTCACACATGTACTGAGATGCAGAGATTTTAAACCTCGGTCCTCTGACTTTAAATCGAGTGCTCATTCTATGTAACTCATACCATTACTTTTTAATCACACTTTATGTCTTATAATGAGCTGAATTAGAGGGTTGAAGTGAGAGAATAGATAATTCTTTCATTAGGAAGTATTGTCAGTCAGACCTCATGTAAGAAAAACTAGCAGAGAAAAGCTTCCTAGAGAGGGTGTGTGTGTGTGTGTGTGTGTGTGTGTGTGTGTGTGTGTGTTAGTGTGTGTGTGTGTTAGTGTGTGTTTGTGTGTGTATGTATTTGTGTGTATATTTGCATGTGTATGTGTGTGTGTGTGTGTGTGTGTGTGTGTGTGTGTGTGTGCTTTCAATCCAAGCACATGCTCCATTTCCTTCTCTTACTAATGGGTGCAGCTGTAAGGAACAAGGGGCCCTCATTTATTCATCTAGAATTCAAGAAGAAGCAAGTGGATGCAGAGGCACCATTGACCCTGGCTTCCATAGTGGACAAAAGATCCTCCACCAGCACAGATGAGGGATTTTAACAGAGCAAGTCATTATCCTTAGGTCATGTCTTTTTCTAGTGCTTTACCAACATAATCTGGCTCACTACACTTCAGAGAAAGAAGGGGAGAACATTTCTCACTGTCTCTTTTGTAGATAAGGAAATGGTCTGACAAAGAAATGTCTAGCCTGAGGTTGGGGGAGAGTGGATGGATACCACCCCAGCTTCCTGCCCGCAGTTTGTAGTGCTGTGGTTTCATTAGCAGGCAATCTTCCTTGTCAGCCCCACTGAGCTTCCTTGCCCACGAGACTTAGCTGTCTTTCTGGAACCATGCAGGAGTTACACAGAATCAGAAAAGTGACAGCTTTCCCTCTGACATGGCCTCCAGTTGTTCCTGTCTCTATCCTGCTAGTACGTAGTGGTTTGTGTGTTGTCTCCATCATCCTTGAGATCCTTGAGGGCAGGGTCCATTTTGCCTTTAGTTTTGTCCCTAGTACTTATCACTATGCCTGGCCTAATTATTATTTGTTACTTGTTAACTCGAAAGTCTGACGTTGATGGCATAGGTTAAGGCCCAGTGTAGGGTACAGAACAAGGTTCAGAGTTGGAAGGAACCTCAGAGACCATCTGGCCCAATTTGTACCTTACCTAGAATCCCATCTACAATCCCCCAGGTGGAGCCTCAGACTGCCTTAAGAACTGTAGTGGAAGGGAGGGGTGGAGGGAGGAGACCCCCACAGTCTTATGCCCTGTATCCATCCTTCCCTCATTGGTGACTCTTCCTGGACCCACCATTTTGGAGAAGACTCAAGTCATGCTTCGTAACATTCTTACCTCTACTGTTGACTGCTATTTGCACCATGGATGAGTGCTCTTCCTTCTCCCATTCCTCCCCTTTCCAGCAGCCTTACATGGATGCTTTTATATATTGGATTTTTATATAAGGATTCTCCAGCACCTATATAGAAGTTCCTTCACACACACCAGAGCCATTTGGGCAAAGTTTAGGTGCTCAGTTTGGGGACTTGTAGGTAAGATTCTTGAGATAGCACAGATTGGACTAGATAACACCCTTATCTGTGTTTTCTTCCTCATTAGAATGTAACCTCCTTGAGGCCAGCTTATATTTGTATCCCTAGCACTTATTATAGTGGCACATACTAAATGCTTTGTCTATCTTCCTATTTATTCCATTTCCAGATTTTTCTAATTATTAGGAATCTTTTCCTTACATTGAACCAAAATCATTTTCGTTTCAGCTCCTCCCCTTTTACTTCCCCACCATATTGATTGTAACCCTGGCCTTTGAGACTAAACTGGACTGGGCTTGGTGATGCAGTGGATAGAGAGCTGGGCCTGGAATCAGGAAGATATGAATTCAAATCTGGCCTCTGACACTTAGCTGTGTGACCCTCGGCAAGTCACTTACCACTATCAACCTCAATTTCTTCTGCAATAAAATGAGGATAATCATAGCACCTACCTACTAGGGTTGTTGTAAGGAGCAAATGAGATAATAATTGTAAAGCACCTGGTATACAGTAGGCACTTCATGAGTTCTTCTTCCTTTCCCCCCTCCTTTCTATGACAGTCCTTCAAATACAGAGAAGCAGATAAGCAGGATAATGAAAGGCCTCGTGGTCATGACATATACAGATTGATTGAAACAACTGAGGATATTTAGCCTGAAGAAAGGAAAGCTTATTCTGGGGTTCATTTAATCACATTGTGAAAGAAAACACCTACGAAATACTCGAGTGAAATAAAAAAAGTAAAAAACCGTATACTTTGTTCTTAGTTCAGATTCCATCAATTCTTTCTCTGGCGGTAGATAGAGTTTTTCATCATAGGTCCTTCAGAATTGTCTTGGATCTTTGTATTTCTGGGAATAGCTAAATCATTGTTGCTGTTACTGTGTACAGTGGTCTTCTGGTTTTGTTCGTTTCACTTTGCATCAGATCATTTAAGTCTTTCCTTGTTTTTCAGAAAGCATCCTGCTCATCATTTCTCATAGCATAATACTATTTCATCACAGTTATACGCCACAGCTTGTTCAGCCAGTCTCCAATTGTTGAGCATTGCTTTGGTAAGATCTCTGTGAAAGATCTCCAACATTCTGCTGATGCAACAGTCTAATAGTCCTGTCAAAAAAGGAAATGAGGTTAGTCTGCCTTGGCTTCTTTTTAAAGAGGCCATACTGACTTTCTCTCCTCAACACTTTCTTTTCTAGATGCTCACTAGCCATACCTTTCATAATTGGTTCTAGACTTTTGCCAGGAATTAAAGTTAAGCTCACAGAGCTTATGTACTTCATCCTTTCCTCTTATTTGAACCCTGAGTTGTCAGTCCTTCCCTAATCTTGCAGCACCTCTCACATTCTCCGTCATTTGAGGCTCAGCAATCACTTTCAGCAGTTACTTCGTATCCAAGGACAGAGGTCATTTCTGTCTGGTGGCTTGAACTCACCACCAGCAGTTAAATACTCTCCCATGCACATGCCTTGTTTATGTTAGTTACCGACTCCTCATTTTCCAATTCTGTTTTGTTCTTTCCAGCACTAGGATAATTTGGGAAGACAGAAAGAACTGAACAAAAAGCCATTTGGAACACCTCTGCCTTTTCTTCATCATCCGTTATTATCATCCCATCCATCCCAGGCAACAATCCTCTTCCTTCTGGGGAGCCTTCTCTGTTCTTGTAGGGAATTTTTTAAAATCCTCGTCTGTTGCCCTTGGCTTTCCCTGAGCTTCACCTCATTCTGGCACTCCTGATGCTATTCTTTTAGGATTGCGCCAACCTTTTCAAATATATAACCTGTCATTTGCACTTGCTTCTATCTTCTTAGATGTCTTTAAAAAAAATTTACCTGGCTTATTAGTTTCTTTTCTATTTCAAATGAATCTCCTTAGACAACTGCCCTCTTCTTTCTTCATCAGAGCCTTTTCTCTTCCGGTCTTAAGAATGTCATTCTTAAAAATTTCTCATCATTCCTGGACTCACTTTCTCTGAAAAATTTTGGAACATGGGATCCTCCCTTACCCACGACTTACCCATGGTCACACAGCTAGTGACTGTCTGAGGCCATATTTGAATTCAGGTCTTCCTGACTCCAGGCTCAGCATTCTATCCACTGAGCCATCTAGCTGCCTCACCTTTCCTCGATTGCACATTGTGAAAACAGAATGATCATTTCCCTTCAAGATTGCCATCATTTCTATCTGACCAAACAGTGCTTCCTGTTGGTGAGAATCAGATCCAGACCAGAAGCTCCTCTACTTTCTCAAGGACAAAATTTTTGTCAAGGCAGGAATTAAGGAAATTAAGGAGGAACAAGGAATTAAGAAAATGCTTAGCTCCTCTGCTTTTAGAAGACAGAACTCTAGCAATTATCCAGAAAACCAGACCCTCATCATTATTATATCAAACCTCCATGTTAAGTTTATTATATCCTTCCCAAATTCTTTGGCAAAGAAATAATTTTTTTCTGTAAACGTATTCTATGCTATACACCAATAAAAATATTGCTTTAGTTTCTCTACCTGCCTCATAAGGTTGTAATGAATGTCATACGAGATAAAATGCTTAACATGTTTCATGACCTTCAAAGCACCCAGTGAATATGGTTTTGTTGTTTATGTTACCTGGCTGTTCTTCAGCCACGTTCTCCCTACCTTGATTCCAGGTTTCCTCATATGACTGTATTTTCTCAACAATGCTTGTGAAGCAGCTAGATGATGCAGTGGATAGAATGCTGGAACTGGACTCAGCAGGATTTGAGTTCAAATCCAGTCTCAGACACTTACTAGCCATGTGACCCTAGGCAAGTCACTTAACTTCTGTCTGCTTCAGTTTCTTCATCAGTAAAAAGGTGATAATAATTGTGCCTACTTCCCAGGGTTGTTATATTTGTAAAGTGCTTTTCCAAACTTAAAAACAGTATATGTGTAGCTAGTTGTTATTAATATGCAGTGGTGTGTGAATTACTTGGAACAAAACAAAATAATTAAATCTGTCCACGTACTATAAGCCACAACTTTTTAAGCCTTTAAAACACTTCTTTTTTTTTTTTTTGGTCCAAGGTCACACAATTTATTTATTTATTTATTTATTTATTTATTTATTTTAAATTTTATTAATTAATTTTGATTTATCAACCATCACTTCCATATGCTTTTGAGTTGAAAATTTTTCTCCTCCTTCCTCCCCCCAACCCTCCCCAAGATGGCTCACAATCTGATATAGGCTTTAAAACACTTCTAATGTTCAATACGCAATCTTGTTGTTGCAATCAGTAGCTCAGAGTCATAGAATCATAGAATATTAGAGCTGGAAGAGATCTTAGAAACTTCTTAGGCCAATCTCCTCATTTTGCAGATAAAGAGACTGGGGTACAGACGAGCTAAGAGGGGCACCCTGGACACAGAGCTAGCCAACAGAAGAGTCAGAACCCATGCTTTCTGACTTCTGGTCTAGGAGCCCTCAAGATCACCTGTTACTGACAGCAGGAAATCCAAGAAAACCTCAAAGGAGAATATAGTTAAATGCATACCCAGCGTGAAGGAGGGCCTTCAGCCACCTTCTGTTGATTATCTCCAACTTATCTTATATATAGCTTGTGTCTGTACCTAATAATTTATTTGTTTCTCCCTAATTAGACTCTGAGCTTCTTGAGAGCAAGGACCATCTTTTGCCTTTTTTTGCATCCTTAGGGCTTGGCACAGTGCCAGGCATATAGTAGATGCTTAATAAATACTTGTTGTCAGAGGGGCAGCTAGGTGGTGCAGTGGATACAGCACCAGCCCTGGATTCAGGGGGACCTGAGTTCAAATCTGGCCTCAGACACATAACACTTACTAGCCATGTGACCCTGAGCAAGTCACTTAACCCCATTGCCTATCCTAAATAAATAAATAAATACTTGTTGTCTGACTGACCCCTTCTCTTGGCATCAATACCCAAGGAGAAGACCTGAGCCTCACTGTCAGTCTGTGATGCCCCTACATAACTTGTCCTATTCCTTCTAAGACTTTTCTCAAGAAGCCTTCCTAAGTTCTCCATCGCCTTCTGCCATTTTGTTAGGATTTCAAAAGTTTCAAGAGGGAAAATAAGGATGGGAAGAGATTTTGTCTGAGGTTTTTCTCTCTCCTCTTAGTGTTAAACTGATGTCTGTGGGCTCTCCCAGGTTAGACTTACAGTCCTACAACTTCTTTTGCAATGCAGTATAGCTGCCTTGGATTGTTCCATGTTGTAGGAAGCCCATAGTCCAAACTCCATAGTCTGGGACCCTGGAAAAAGCAGCCGTGGTGGTAGCCAGTTCTGGACAGAGAGGCGATGGACTCCAGATGCAGTTATACAAGGCTCACGTTGTTTTTGACACGGCCAATGTGGGAATTTGCTTTGCTTGATCCTGCACATTCATTGCAAAGTCTTTGTTTTTCTCATTTATTTTTTTCCATGAAGGTTAGGAGTGTAAGAAGCCAAAGGAGTAGATTGTGGAAGGAAGAGATCAGTAAGTGTGTCTGCTCTCAGTCCAGATCACCCTTGAAGAGATGGAAAATTTGACTATAGACACGAATCATGACTAAATTTCCTGATCTTTGAGATTTATAGGAGAAACATGAAGAAAAAAGAATCCTGACTTCTTTAGTTTGCCTTTCCATGTCTGTAGTTTCCACAGCTGGGAACTTGACAGTTCTGTCCTCCAAATGTGTTTGGAAGTTTTGGAGTCCTTTGGGAGCTAAGTGAAAGCTGCACACTGCCCCCAGCTCAGTATAATTTAGCTTTGGAAGCCTCAGGTACATGCAGTGGTGAGCACAAAGAAAACAACCATAGGGTAACTGGGTAGCTTCGATTTTTTTCAATACATTACCTCCTCTCAAGCTTCCCCACAACGGAAAATGACCAACGGGGCCTGGAGATGTCTTCCAGGAAGAATCCTGGCTTCCTGAACTTCACTCTATTACCTGCGTGATACATACATGCAATGAGGCGGCTTGAATAGCAGGAAGCAAAAATGTTGTCAACAATCATTTGAATGTGTGACAATTAATTAAAATGAAAGAAAAAAGAACATGCCCAACATGTAATTATAGAAACTAGCTGATGTGATAATGAATGTAGACCTTGGGGACTAAATTGGAGCTGACATGCTAACCATAGGATTATTCTTAAGGCAAAGAAAGGAGGGGAAAAGCAAATGGAGATGAACTAACTTCATTCTGTGCCATTGCTTACAGTAAAATTCATATTTGATTTGCATCATTGTATTATTTAATATGTTTTTCCCTATTGCAGCTCCAAAGTTGTAGCAGATAGCATAATCTCTGGCTTGTTTTACCATGCTTAAAAGAAATCAAGAATAGTCCTGCTTACAATCAGAGTCCGCTGTCCAAGGGTCAACCTAGCCAGTTATGGAGAGGTTCATCTCCATTAGGTTGACCACTGGTTGATTAATTCTTTGACCATGACCACCCATGGAGTAAATAAAAACTTTAAAATGGTTTCAACTTCCACAATTAAGGTCCTATGTGGCAATAAATGTGAGAAGGGGTGAATGGATAAGTGAAAAAATATTCATTTAATGCTTACTAAGTGCCAAGATTTGTGCTAAGCACTGGTGGATAGAAATGCAAAAGCAAGAAAGTCTATAACACGTTCTAGTCGAAGAAGACAGCAAATAAGGGAGCGGTGGTCAGGAAATTGTGTTTTGCTCTGGAAAGTTAAATAGAACCAGAAGGGAGTAATTTAACAGGTGCTGTCCAAAATCAAGAATGATATTGATGTAGTTACTACTCCCAGAGAAAGAGGAGGAAAGTAGGGGAGGGGGACAGTGAAGAAGAGGTCTAGGGTAGGAAGTCAGGTGAGATTTGAGGTGTATTCTGAAGTCTTGCTTTGATTATACATAGCGGGCCATGTGTATTTGCACATTCAGAGTGACGGTTTCAAAGCCAAGTGGAAAAAAGTTACTGAGAGCATGATCTCAGGAAGTGTGTTGGTCTGGAGAGAGCATCAGCAGGGCAGATGGCAAGGAAGTGCATGGAGTAGCAAGTCAGCTAGGTTATGAAACATGATCTGTGGTCTAGGTCCAGATAGATATAGAAAATAGTAAAAATCACATAAATCATTAAACCCTTTTAACACATTAATTTAAGTGCTCTTACTCTTAAATGTATCATTGGCCAATGATCAGTGAATGCGCATCCTCACTGAAAAAACTATCGAAATTCTTGCAGCAAAGCCAGAAGACAAAAGGTAGCCAGTCCACATAGAAGAATGGGTCACAGATTCTCCCGCCCGAGGCTCACAAAGGAATTGGCACAATTGATTCCATTATGTGCTAAAAAGCAGCAACAAATAGCATTTCATAGGATATTTGGTTGTCTCATCTTGTTGTGGTCATGAATATAAACGAATAAAAATTACCATGAAGATAATTGTACCTTCTGCCAATATCTATTCCAGAGGATGAAGAGCAAGAGAAATTGTCTGAAGAATTTTGACAAGATTCTCCAAACCAAGGCAATATTCCTTTGATATTCAGTGATTCCAACGTGAAGCTAGGCACAGAGAAGAGGATGAAAAGTATTCTGAGAAAAATGGCTCAGGTCAAGCCACTAAGCATTTGCCAGGCACTCTGCTAAATGCTGAGCAGACAAAGAAAGGCAAAAACAGCCTCTGGTCTCAAGTTGCTCACAGGCTAATGGAGGAGAGAACATGAAAACAATTATGTTCAAACAAGATATAGGCAAGATAAATTTGAAATAATAAAGACAGGGCAAGCACTAGCAAGAGCTTTCTGTAAAAGGTGCAATTTTAGCTGGGACTTCAGAGAACCCTGCAGGTAGCGATGAGGAGGGAGAGGATTCTTGGCTTGAGGGACAATCAGTGAAAGTTCAGGGAATTAGGAGATGGAATGTCATGTGGCATGAACAGCAAGGAGGCCAGTGTGAGGAATTACAGAGCATATGGAGGGATGTAAGGTATAAGAAGACTGGAAACAGACAAAGGAGTCAGGTTAGGAAAGCATTTGAATGCCAAAGTATTTTATATTTAATCCTAGAGGTGATAGGGAACCACCAGAGTTTTTTGAGTGTGTGGGTGGAGGGAAGAGGTGCCATGTCAGACCTATGCTTAAGGAAGATCAATTTGACAGCTGAGCGCAGGATGGACTAGAGTGGGAAGAAACTTTAGGTAGGGAGACCAACTAAAAGGCTATTAAAAGAATCCAGGCATGAGGTGGTGAGAGCCTGCACTAGTGTAGAGGAAGGATCAGAGGAGAGAAGGGGGAACTGTAAGAGAGATGTTATGAAGGCGAAATCAACAGGATTTGGCAACTGATTAAATATGGAGGGACAAGAGAGTGAAGAGTTGAGGATGACACCTAGGTGAGGAGACTGGGTGATGGAGAGAATGGTGGTACCCTACACAATAAGAGGGAAGAAAGAAAGAGGGGAAAGTCTGGGGTGAAAGATAATGAGTTCACTTTTAGACATGTTGAATTTAAGATGTCTACAAGATATCCAGTTTGAGATGCCCAATAGGCAGTTGATGATGCAAGTCTGGAGGTCGGGAGGGAGGTAAGGGCTGGATAAACAGATTAGAGAATCATCGCTGATGTGAGCACCAAGTAAAATGATATAAAGAGAGAGGAGAAAAGGGTCCAGGATAAAGTTGTGGTGGTACCCATGATTAATGGGTATGACCTAAAAATCCAGAAAAAAGAAAAAAAACTGAGAAGGAATAGTCAGATACATAGGAAAAGAGCCAAAAGAGACCAGACTCAGAAGCTTCACACCTATATATCATGAATGCTTTCATCCAGAAGAGTTGGGATATGTTGGACCTGCTGAGATCAAACAACACCCCCAAATTGGAATTATTTATCTTTACAGGAAATAAATGGTTACCGATGTGGGAGTCATTTCAGAATCCATTTTCTACGTCTATATGTAGAAATCTATGTCTATAAACGAGACTATCGGTGAGCTAGTGCAAAGGTTAAAACCAGCATGAAATTGGAAGGAAAGTTAAGATGAGAAGATGCAACAAACAATTTCAATAACTTCAAATTGACCTATCCAAATAAACCAGTGATGCTGATGGAATCAGGTAAAGAAGTTGTTCTTGATTGTTATCTTTTCCCTCTTCAACCACTGTAAAATAGTCACTATAATGCATAGGTCAAAAGAGCCCAGAAACTTCATTCACTCTGCCAAGCAGAGTGGTTTGGTATTCAAGAGCAGTACAAATTTAAAATGCCAATTTATTTAGAAAACACAATAGAGGAAGATGTCAATGGATTATGAGCAGCATCACCTCATCAAACATTAAAACGAATGGAAGTAAAAACAAGCCTGTAGAAAGTTTCACATGAGACTATGCTGAGCTCCATAATCCTAAAAGCATTCTGAGCTAGATGAAAGGGGCAGTCAGCTAACAAATGGAGGCCAAATGGATAATTGTATTCAAATCTCAACAACAATTGAATTATGTTGTCAATCCAATGGAGGTATTGGGTTTGCACATCTCTGAATAATAGGAGGAAGTTGAAGCAGATCTTAAGTAAACAAAGTTAGGGAGGTAGCTGAAACAGACCAAGTACATTGCAAGGAAATTGGTGCTAAAAGTGCTATAATCTTTAAGATGTTAAGAGTTCATTGTAGAAGCTGTCTTGAGGTGAGATGTCAAAAGGATGGGGAAAATCAAGGAGGTTCTCATAACCTGTAGACCCCAAATATAGCAACACACACCCCCTTCAAATGGGAACCTTTAAACTCTATCCCAGATTCAAGGTGCCCTGTGGGGTATGGAATCACACCTAGGGAAAACTAGAGCTTATGAGCCCTTGCTAATATATTTATTTTTACTCAGCCAACCAGAAAGCATACATTCATTCAAATCAAAAGACAGTGAATAGAATAGCATAGCAAATTAAATGACAAGAAAAGATTTCCAATACGTAGAAAGGAACCTGTAACCACAAGTTACCATACTACAAATCAGAGACACAGTCATGCTGACAACATGCATGATCAGATAACATATGAAGGGGTACTTGTCCAGGGAACACATTTCCAGAGAACATGCAGAAGAGGCACATTTACAAGGACCATGTAGCTGTAGGAACTCATCAGCCAGGGAAATTCACATCTCTTGTCTTGCAGAGCTGCTTGAATCTTCTGGTGATGTCATCACACTGTTCTCTGCTAGGCATCCTGTCTTTACTCCCTAATTAAGTATGCTTCTTCTCACATCTCTGCTCCTCCCTGGGTACCACATCTTGGACTGTCTCTGCTAGTCTTTAGTTGTGCTGCTCACTGAAGTATTCTTTGCTACTATTTTCTGGTCTTCAACAATTCAGGCTCTGGATTATCTGCTATTTGAAGCTGTGATATGTTAAGGTGCAGTAACTAATAATTCTTTCCCTTACAATGAAAGGCTAAAGTTCTTTTTATTTGGATCATTTAAGGCCATGATAGCTACAGACAACTAAGAATCCATTAAAAGCCAACAAAAGCCTTCAGGCCAACAACGTCTGCCAATCAGTCTCTCTTGCTCTCCCAGGAAATCCTCGTCCCCAGCCAACAAGCTGACTTGGGGTTAGAAAGCTTTCTTGTTTAATGGATAGGGTGCTGGGCTTGGAGTCAGAAAGACTTAAGTTTAAATCCCACCTTGCACTCCCATGTGCTGACTGACCTTGATCATTAACCTTTTCCTTCACTTTGCTTATCTATAAAAATCATGGGATTAGACTCATTTATCCTCTAAGGTCCCTTCCATCCCAAGATTGCAATCCTATGATTCCATGAAACCTCTATCAGTCTGCATCCCCTCAAACCATTTCAGGAACTGCATGGAGCTGGTGCCATGAGATCTCCCCTAGTCCCCATAATTCTCTTAGATGGCACAAAAATTAACTTGGGGGCAAGAACAAAGGGACTAGATGAGGATGGTAGTCTGTCAGCCTCCAATTTGTAGCCTTCTCTTATAATTTCTACCTTTATTACACATCCCCAGCTACCAAGAAATTCTCCCAAGTTTGTTCTGCATTGCCACCAGCAACAGACTTCAACTCATTGCCTATTTTCTTGTCTATATAAAATCTGTATGTGAATGATCTATTGGCATGTTGAGAATATCCCTGAGGAAACAGCAAAAAAAAGAATGGGTAGATTTTTGCAAACTACTTTCTGCAGGGGATCATATTTTGAGGGTTGCCAAACTGACTGGCACATGCAAATAATCCAAGGGCTGGCTTACTGTGTTACTGGTTTGTTGATTACAGACTGGATTTTACAGAACAGAATGCTTCCTTAAGGACTCTCTCCCAACCAAGAGTTTCTCATGCATATGTTAACATCACAAAAGACCATTTGATAAATGCCATGGCCAACAATACTCTTTTTGACTTATTCTTCATGTCAAGTATGGGTATAAACTGGAGGAACCTAGGTGTGACAAAAGTGTTTACTGCTATCATAGCACATGGCCTGTGCAAGGTCAAAATGGAAGAGGGATTCCCTCCAGGTGCTCTTGTTTGCAAGTGATATTGTGGTGATTCTACTGAGCCCCAGAATGTTACATCATATGGTCAAGGGATATCGGATAGGTATCCTGAACATTGCACCCATGGAATATAAAGAGACCTAGAGGAAAGCCTCCATCATGTTGGAAAGATCCTCACTAGAGAAAATATATGGGAAACCACAGACAAAAATCATGAGAAAGTGTGGACAAATTGTGATCCATGTCTATGTAGAGTAGACCTGTGGAGATCCTAGATCCATGGACTGGAAGGATGGTCAGCATTCCCATCCCTCCTCACTAGGCTTGTCCTGCCCTGCAGAAATGACAACTTGACATGGCACCAGCGTCTTTTGCCACTGTGCTTAGAAACGGCACCATGTAGTAAAAAAGGAGCTCGGAGTTGAATTGTAGTTACTCCTTGCCTGATGTCATCCCTCTCATCCAGTGAGCAGTGCCTTGGACCCAGAGACAGGACTCATGAATTCTAGCTATTCTTGACTCTTTGCCCTCCCTTATGTCCCATTTCCAATCAGATGCAAAGTCTGCCAGTTCTATACCCACAACACTTCTCATACCCATTACCTTCTTTCTGATCACAGAGCCACTGTCCTATTAAAGACCCTTATCACTGATTACCTGGACTGTTACAAGAGTGTATTAATTAGTTGCCTCAGTTTCCTTATCTGTAAAATGAGCTAGAGAAGGAAATGGCAAACCAACTTGGTATCTTTGCCAAGAAAACCCCACGTAGGGTCCCAAAGCATCAGTCATGACTGAAACCACCAAACGATAATTAGTTTCTCTGCTTCTGTGTTACCCTGTCTATACAGTTGCCATTTTTTCTGAAGTTACAGATTCTTTTTGGAAGAAAAAAAAGGATTGTACATTAAATTGTCATTTCTATTAGGCAAAGTTTGCATCTCTTTTTAAGTATACATAGCTACCAAGTTAGTTTTCCTAAGCTTCAGGCCTGAACATGCAACTTCCCGGCGTTCCAAAATTCAGTGGCTCTCCATGGTCTTTGGGACAAACTAGGAGCTAGTTGGCTTGTCATTTACCACCCCTACAGCATAGCCCCCCCTTCCTTCCGGAGAGGTCCCATCGCTCCTCTTCACCTTTTCTTCGTTCCAGCCAAAATGACCTATTAGGTGTACTCCAAACCTGACGCTGAATCTCTTGTCTGCGTGCCTTTTGACAGGTGGTGCTTCAGGCCTGGAATGCACTTCCTTCTCTTCTCTGCCCCTTAGAATTCATAGCTTACTTCAAGGTTTGCAGGTTGACTAGATGATCTGAGAGCTAAGCCTTAGGCTGTTCCTTAGGTTATAAATTTATAAATGCCTAGAGAAGACAAACCACGCCCAACTAAGTTGTTCTATAAAATACATAACAGCGATGATTAGATATTTTTTGTAAAACAGGCCACTTTCCCATCCAGGTTCTTCCATGGTTATGTTCAATTACATTCTCTTAACTATTACACCCCAAACATTTCTCTAGGCCCTTCAACTATCTCCACCAATCTCTCTCAGGAAGAGGAAGGGGAAGGGCATCATTATTGTTCAGTACATTTGGATAAAACTTGATAGATATTGCATCCAAAAAAAAAATAGGTTGGTATGAAATAATAATACTATTACTAATAAATAGCTGTTTATATAGTGCTTACTATGTGCCAGGCACTGTGCTAAGTGCTTTACAAATGTTGTCTCATTTGATCCTCACAATACCTCTGTGAAGTAAGTGCTATTATTATCCCCATTTTATAGTTGAAGCAGACAGAGGAAATGACTTGCTCAGGGGCACACAGCTACTAAGGGTCTGAGGCTGGATTTTAACTCAGGTCTTCCTGACTCCAGGCCCAGGCTCTACCCACTGAACCACTAAGCTGCCTAATAATAGAAATTAAAACAACTGCTCTGAGCCCCATAGAATAGGACAAAGCCATCTTGGTGAAATGTACCGAAATGCAAAAGAGATTGATCTAACCATCTACACTGAAAAAATAAAGTGGATGAAAAATATGAGCTGCCCAAACTGTGATGTGCAGCTGGACACGCATCCCATAAAGTTAGATTAGACAAGAATCAGCCCCAGAATTGAGTAGGAAGAGATTTGTCTAGGTTGCATTTAGGAAATTATGCAATGTTTTCAATGACCCCAAATTACTTTCATAAAAACCTCATCCTTTTAACATCAATATTCTCCAGCTGAATCTGTGTGGATGTAAATCATAGAACAACATGATTGTGGAAGAATGGAAATTATGAGTAACTCGAAGGGTAATAGAAATATGCATAGTTGAATTTAGTGGAATGTAACACGTTATTGGTGTGGAAAGGGACTGAGAAATAGAACAAGAGATGCTACTGAGGAAGTATGACCAGAAAACAAAGTAGGTAGAAGGTATGAGAGGCAAGGTAGATGACCCCTGTAGTAGTACATTGACAGCCCCCAGAGATTGAAAGAGACAGAGCAGGGCTGGTTGATCCTTGGTGTACTGAAAAGCTTGAATGAGAAATTCACAGGATGAAAAAGCATAGAAGGATTTCAATCTGTATGATTTGAGGGAGTGTTTATGCCAGGGAAATCACAGATTTGTCAAACTGTCATATTTGGGGACCCAATTTTCATACCCAATATATACTAAAATGAAACCCTAATAGAGCCAACATTATAATATTCACAATAACTACAATAAAGTTATACAACAATAACATGGAAAGATACCTCAGATCAATCTTGGTCCTGGAAAAGAGATGATGAGATGTACTTCCATCCACTATTGGGGGGGTTGAAAGTACTGTCTTAGATCTGGGCAAGTGAGACCATTGCCTCTGACCCTAAGCTTCAGGAGGCCCCAGGCTTTGGAGGACACACTCATCATAGCCACAAAAAATATTAAAATAAAAAAATTTAATGCAGAATAAAAGAAAATAATTATGAATGTCCAGGACAACCAAGCAAATATTGCCTTATTTGTATGGAATATGGGAATGTCTGAAAACTCTTAAATTAAGTCAGCTCCTGGTCGTAGGTCATGTGGTTGGAAGATGGTATAGGTGCTCTGAGCTAAGGTGGCTGGTTGCTAGTTCTGTATGGGACAAGCTCAGCTCCGAACCATTGAGTCTCCACTCCCAACTTAATCAGGATGAGCTATTGGGGTTTATCAGAATCAATTTAATTCACCCCTCCTCTGAAGCTACTTCAGGAGCTTGGGGATGGGAGAGAGCAAAAGAAACCCTTGTATGGCTTCAGAACCCAACTTAGTTTTAGAAGCCACTCTCTGTTCCAGCATGCTCTGGAGGTGGTTTTCCTTGGGATTCACAAAGGTTTCTGTGTGGTAGAGAAAAATGGCTCAGCCAAAGGAATCTTGGATCTTCTCTCCAAGAGCAGGATGAGGCAGGGAAGTGTAGGAGTCACCCATCAATGTCATTTTCCTGCTTCAAGCGCTTCTTTCCCTCTCATCCTCTTAATGTATGGGATGGAGACCAAGTATACAGTAGAGACATCATTATAATTATAACAACGGCTAGCAGTTACACAGTAATTTAAGGTTTACAAAGGAATTTTCATGTTATTTCATGTAATCCTCACAACAAACCTGAGAAATGTTAGTTTTATTGCAATTTTACAGGTGAGGAAACTGAAAATGAGGAAGGTGAATTGCCCAGGGTCACACAATACCCAAGGCAGGATTCAAACTTGGCTTTTCCTGACTCCGGCCTTCTTTTCACTGTACCACCTAGGCTAGACATCTCAATGACTATCTTTGAAACCTCTGAAATAGTAAATATACATTTTCCTGCTCTGTTGCTTAAAGCTAAAAGTAGTCAGTATAATCAGCAAGAAAGTCAATTTCAGCCCAGTGTAAGGAGCTGTTGAGAAGCAGCGATGCAGTGGATAGAGTGCTGGGCCTGAAGTTAGGAAGACCTGAGCTCAAATACTTGCTGTGGGACCTTGGGCAAGTCAATGAACCTCCACTTGCCTCAGTTTCTTCATCTGTAAAATGGGGATAATAACAGTACCTACCTATCAGGGTTGTCATGGGGATCAAATGAGATATTTTTAAATGTTTAGCAAAGTGCTTGGCACATAGTAGGTGCCATATCAATACTTATTCCCTTTCATCCCTTCATGATGGGCAGATCCTTGGCAGTGTGGGTGACCATGGGCACCTTAACTTCTCCGTGCCCTAGACCAGTGTACTCCAAATTGCTTTGGCAGGGTACCTCGTCAGTAACGAATTTGTTCATTTGAAAGTTACATGCATGTCCTACAGCAATAATATATTAAATTATGAAATACACACCAAAAAAAAAACCCACAGGCACTAAAAAGGAGCTAACAGTGAGCTAAACTAGTTTACATGTTTTATTTATTAATAGCATAAAATTATTTTGCTCTCACTAAGATAATAAATTTTAGTGACTAATTGGACTAAATATGCTTCATTATTTACAAAAGTATGTCCTGGCAAATAGTGTAGACTTACAATCATTTGAGTAATTATTCAGTTATTTTGATTTACATAGCTAGCCAAGCATTTGAATTTTTAAACAACTTTATTGGAATGTACACAAGATGACAATAATAGGTCATAAGTCAGTGAATATTTTGCTATTTATCAGAGTAATCACTTTTAGGATAGAGTTCTTCAGTGTACAGAGCTCCAAGGTAAGGAAATCCCCTCTACTGTTGCGGGCTTGCATCTTTTCTATAATTTAGTGGCTGCAAGGCTTCCCTGGAGCACTAAGGTTTTGACTTGCCCAGGGACATACCGCCTAGATGAGTCAGAGGCAGGATGTGAAAACAAGATCTTCTTGGCTCTAAGGCTCACTCTCTGGTTACTAGACCATACTGCCTCTCATATATGTATATATTTACTGCTTTTTATATGGTTTCTCTGGTGGAGTTATTTCATTCCATACTATATTTTATTTGAAAGTATGTATTGCTACTATTATATTTTATTTGCAAACCTAGCTTTAAACAATTACAGTTCAGCCAGGCAGCACTGGGAGCTGTCCTCCCAACTCTTGCTCTTTGGTGCAGCTGTCCAAGGCTGGAATTCAGTCTCTCAATTCAAGCCCGGCAAAAGGTGTCTTTTTCCTCAATGATCAGTTTGGGAGTCACCTCTTTCTTGATTGTCTAAGCTGTAAGCTCTGCCTCACCTAAATTTTTCTTGAACTCTTTGTATCTTGATCTCACTCATTGTAGCCTAATCTGTAACATACTTAATTGTGTACATGGCCTAAACTCTATAATGACAATGCAAAAAGCCAGGATGGGCAGAGGGATTCACTCTTTAACCATCAGTGATCAAGAATGCTGTCCAGAATTGTAAAACTCAAGTAGACTAAAATTGTAATCCAAATTTAGACAGTTATTTCAGCTCTGGACAGTTCAGTGTTTTAACTTGCAATACTTGTTACAAAAAGGTGAATATCGTAAGTGAATTATTCTAAATTTGTCATTGATGAAGCAGTGTATTTCACCAGAGCCCATATGTTTTGTAATACTTTTTAAAATAAAGTTGTTTATATAGATACAAATCCTGAAAAAATATTTGCCTAATGTCCCAAATACCCTAGGACCCTAGGCACCCTAGCAGGTGGCAAACTATGGCTTTCAAATTTTACACATGGTGTCAGAAATGATTCTGTAATGACTGGTTTTGCATAATGTTTTTTCTTTGTCAAAAGAGTGGAATGTGTCATCAATTGGTGAATAGATGATAAAATAATGGGATAGGAATATGTTGGAATGGTACTGCATTGTAGGAAATTATGAGAGACAATTTCAAAGAAACCTGGAAAGACTCATGTGAACTGATGCAGAATGAGGTGAGCAGAAACCAGGGAAACAATTTATACAATGACAATAACATGATAGAGACAAACAACTTTGAAAGACTTCATGAACTCTGATCAATGCAATGACCAACCATGATTCCAGAAGACTGGAAGCACCCACCACCTGACAGAGAGTGTTGGACTCAAAATGCAGAAAGACATACACTTTCTACATGACCAATACAGGAATTTTTTTTCCTTCACTATGTCAATTACAAAGGCATTGATTTGTTTTTCCCAATAGGTGGGGAGGAAGAGGAAATAAATACTTATTAATTGAAAAAGATTTTAAATAAAAGGGTGGGGCATGGACAAGTTACAGCCAAGGAAAAAGTTAAGGGAAAATGCCTGTAAGTGTCAAACAACAACAACAAAAAATCTTTAGATACAAAAATTAAACAATAGCTTAATTCTAGTGTTATTTCCAGAAATCTGCACTTTTTCTTGATTAAATGACACTGTAGTTTTATCAAATGGTTCATTTTCAAAAGCTATATCTATGAAGACAACAGCTTTCAATTCCTTGTAAATATCAATTACTAGAGGTGAACAGTGAGAGATAATCCAGAAATTATTTGCATTTTATTCTTGCATTTTAATATTCGTGCCTCAGCGGCAGTTGCCTGCCTATGGAAAATCAGGAGTTAATTTAGCTAATAAAAACTACAGAATTAGGCTTGCAATTTAGTAGCCTGTATTGAACTGTGCTTCAGGGAAAGCCTGCAATTTCCGTATTGCATGAATCATGCTATCTGACACCAGTGGGAGAGATTTCTGGTTGCTATATCCAACTTGCACCCTACAGAATGAGAATTGATGACCCTTGTAATTCTATCCCAGCAAACATGACTGCACACGCTTTTTCTAGTCTTCCTTTCAATATGTGTATATTTCAACTATGCAAGTTAATACAGTCACTTTCTGGTCAATATTTTTTGGAGAAAGGTTAATAGTACTGCTAAAAGGAAGGGCAAAGAGACAATGAATGAATGAAAAACTGTTTTGAAATGATAGTCTGTTACCCTTACTTTGATCAGCAGTGACCCTGAGGAACATTATTGCCACCCACATCCAGTCCAATAATGCTTTCAATATATGAACAAGACATATAGAATTTCAAAATGTACTTCTAATGGGCAAAGACTGTGGTTTCATTATGTCTCTGTATACCCAGCACCATTAACCTATCTCAGCCTTATTTATATCCAAATCTCCTTTTTCTTTTGTCTGTGCAGTAGTAGTAATAGTAGTAGCTGCTGCTGCTGCTGCTGCTGCTGCTGCTGTTTGAGACTGGGTCTCACTATCTTCCCCTTACTGGAAATGTAGCAGTCACTCTCAGGCCTCACCCCATTGCTGATTGGAGCAGAAGCTTCTGACTTTATCCATTTCTGACCCAGGCCAGGAGACCTTCCCCAGGCATCCTGGTGTGCCCCTCCTAGGGACTCACCCTAATGGTGCAGGGCTTAGAGAAGGCACCTGATCAGCTTCAGTCTTACTGTAGGTGACAGCCAAACCCAAATGACCCAGTAGGTTCAGCCTCCCCAGCAGCAAGGATCCCAGCTGTCCATCACCATGCCCAGCTCTTCACTCAAACTTCTAAAAGGAAGAGTCTAAACTCACTGCCTTCATCTCCCTACCGCCCATTCACCCCTGCCACATGGCTTCTTCTCTCACCACCAGTTACCAGTGGGCTCCTAATTGTCTAATCCAGTACCTTTTTTGTTCTGTCCTCATCCTCACAGGCCTCCCACAAGCATCAGACCCTGCTGACCAGTTCAGCCTAGGTACTGAAGATACAAATATTAAATGAGAAATAGTTCCTGCCCTCCTGGAGCTTCTGTTCTCCTCGTGGTGTACAACCTGTACACAGATAAATAAACCTTAATTGGCTATCTGCTGTCAGGCTGGTTCCAAAGATGTCCCCTTCTTCTCCTCCTCTTTCCACCATACATCCCTTTTCTTTACACTGAACATTTTCACTTTCTCACTTCAAAGGAGCTCTGGAGAGACCACCTATATCCCAACCCAGTCCCTAGGAACAGAGACATTCCCCCATCTTCCATTCCCTGAACAGTTGATGGCTCCATTTAGGCTCACGGTAGGTAAAGAAGTTATCTAGCTCATTATGGAGCCTAAAGTCCAAGTTCTACATACCTAGTTGAATTTCTCCTCCCAGCTAGTATGGGGAATACGGAACAGTAGAGGAACCAGAGAGTAGACATTTTCCAAAAATCACGTGTCTCACTTCTCTTTCCTGTAGACAGACCACTATTTTTGGTCAACCCAAAGCTAGTAAGGTGGTTTTTTTTTAAGATTGATTGAAAACTTGAAAATTATGATCTTTAGAATGTATCCCTCAGAAGAATTGATACTAAGTATTTCCAGGATTACATGATATAGTTAAAATAGGCATAGATGAACTTGGAATCAGAGAACTGAGTATTGTGTACTAGAATAAGTTCAGTCAGTCAATCAACATTTACTAAGGACCTACTGTGTGTCAGACACTGTGCTAAGTGCTGGAATTAGGATTAGAAACAGAGTTAGGGTTCTCACCTTTTACCATCAGGGTGCTGCTAACCACTTTCTGTTTTTATTTGATAATAATAATAATAATAATGTTTTTCTTAATAATAAGGAGCTACTGTTGATAATCCTATGCTTGTTCTAGCAGTGACAGGCCGCACCCAATTCTACAAGATGCTGGAGGAAATACTAAGCTCACATGATTCTTAGAAAGCTGGCAACCTTTATCCCTGGGCTTGAGATAGATATGTGTGTATGTGTGTGTATGTATATGTGTATATGTATATATATTCTTTGCAACCTTATGTATTTTATTTTACACATTGAAAAACATTCACCAGAAATATCCATAGGCTTCACCAGTCTGACAGCAAAAGAATTAAGAATCCCTACTCTAGGAGGCATGGCCTCTGTGGGTTTCTCCTGTCTCAGCATCCACCCTTCCTTCCATCCTGCATGCTTATTCTGGGTGCGTTCAAGTCCTACTTATAATCCCACCTTCTCCAGGAAGACTTTTCCAATCCCCTTTCATTTTTGTGCCTTTCCTCTATAGATCTTTCCTAGTTGTCCTTTCTCTCACCTGTTTATATATAGCACTTGCATGTTTTTTCCTCCATGAGGTTGTGAGCTCCTCAAGGGCAGGGACTGCCTTTTACCTTCTTTTGTATCTCCAACACTTAGCACAGTGCCTGGTATATAATAGGCACTTAATAAATTCTTAGTGACTATTTATCAGTTCTTTCTCTAGATGCAGGTAGCATCTTTCTTCATATGTCCTTTGTAGTTAATTTGAGTATCTATTGACTGACTGACTGATTACTGCCTTATTTGTCATAGTAGGGAGGGGGGAAGGAGTAAGTTCCCCACATAACTTAATTTGTGTAGGATATCTATAGGCATTTGTGTTTTATTCCTTTACCAGACCATAAGCTCCTTGAGTACAGGGATCATGTCTTCACAAAACTTGATGTTTTCCAAACTTAGGACAGTGTTCTGCATACAACAGATATTTAATAAATTTTTATTTTGTAGCATATTATATAATTGTAGCTCTGGGTCATTAGCTGAATAATAACATCTCTGAGTCTCAGTTTTCTCATCTTTAAATTGGAGATAAGGATACAGAGTTGTTTAGAGGATCAAGAGGGATGACAAACATATAGCTCTTGGTAACAACAAAATAAGTCTGCATGATTGATACACATGCATTATTATCACATTTATTATTATTGGATAGAGAAAACACAGTGTCCTAGAATAAGACATTTATATTCTCCTTGAGTCTCCACCATTCCATCTGTGAAGTGGGAATCCCATCACCAGAAGAATATTGAGACCTGTGGGTCATCTCTTTGGAAGAAAAGGGTTTTGATTTTCCATGGACTTCTTCTGCAATTTTCACTCCATTTCGGAGAGTAATGCTCTCTAATCTCAGCCATGGCTCTTGATCTCAAATTGGACCACAAGGCTCCAGGGCCCACTGCACTCAAATCCTATGGAAGTGTCTCTCCTTGTGTAAGCCCTTAGAGAAAAAGGAGGAAGGCAGTGGATTGGACCTTGCAGCCCAAATCTGCACTTGACGTTATTGAAGTGGAAAGATTTTCGTGCAGATGTGAAAGGTTGGGTGGAAATGAGTCTACTTTTTAGTCTTTAAGCATTGGTAAGGAGGCGATGGGGCTGGGGTGGGGGCAAACACAGCGCTGTGATCAGGTGAGACAGAGGAAAAGAGCCAAAGATCCGTCAGGACATCAGTGACATATTTCAAGGGGAGCTTGCCCTATTGCTGAAGGGTAAAATATCGTGTTGGCTCAAAATAGAGCTTGTGATAATGAGTTTCCCCTTCAGCCCTTCCTTCTCCCAAACTGCCCTCTCACCCTCAAGGACACCACCATTCTCTGAGTCACCCACCCCACCTCCTCAGTGTTCTCTCGTTCCGTATATCCAAACAGTTGCTATATCTTGTCATTTTTACCTTTACGTCTCTCAAGCCTGTCCTCTCATCCCCATTTACATAGCCATAGCCCTTTGTCCAGACCCTCATCACCTCATCACCCTTTGCCTTGACTACTGAATTAACCTTCTAATTAGTCTGCTTGTCTCTCCCCACTCCAATCCATCCTCCACTCAGTGGCCAAAGTGATTTTTTTCTAGAGCATAGGTCTGACCTATATCAGTCCTTGGCCCCAAGAGTTTCAGTGGGTCCCTATTGCCTCCAGAATGAATATAGACTTCTCTGTTTGGCCTCCAAAGTCTTTCCAAGCCTCCTCCCTCTCTCTTTCTGGTCTTCTTCTACTCTGCTACACTCTGCACATTTTATGATTTAGCTACAGTTGTCTATCACAAGTCCTTGAAAATTACACTCCATCTCTTAACTCTGCACATTTAGGCTAGCCTGAAATACTCTGCCTCCCTCACCTCCACCTTTGGTTTCTCTGGTTTCCTTCAAAACTCACCTCAAAATCCATCTTGAGTAAGGGGCTTTCATCAGCCCTGCCTACCTCCACACCCCAGCTGCTAGTTCCTTCCCTTCTCAGGTGACTTTTTGTCTACTCTTTATAATCTTATATATAACTAGTAATTTACATGTTGTTCACCCCATTAGAATATAAGTTCCTTGAGGGCAGGTATTGCTTTTGCCTTTTTTTGTATCCCCAGCTCTTAGTATAGTGCTTGTCACACAGTAAGTGTTCATAAATACTGGTTGACTGACTGACTGGTCACATGGTCAGTGAAAAAGTCAAGCCAAACACCAGCAAAATATTTTATCATTGCTATTCACTGGAACAAAATTGTTTGCTCCATGAGATGAGCCATTAGAATGTAAGCTCCTTGAGGGCAGGAAATTTTTTGGTTTTTTTTACCTTTCTTTGTATCCCCAATATTTAACACAGTGCCTGGCATATTGTAAGCTCTTAATAAATATTTTGATTGATTGATTGATATGGGGAATAATGGCTCCAGTCATTCAAGAGGCAGCCTTCACAAGTCATGGTGACTTGTACCCAGACAATCTTTCAGTGACACCCAATTCTATTTCAGTCCTATACTTCAAGCATGATTAGCGTTGCCTTTCCTGCAGTCTTCCTCTAACATCATGTTATACAGGGGATCATCAAAGTCAGTCAGTCAAGAAGCATTTATGAAGTACCTACTATGTGCTAGGCACTATGCTAAATAGTAAGGATACAAATATAGAAAAGAAAGAAAGTCCCTGCCCTCAAGAAGCTTACAATCAATGTAGTAATCAAAGTCAACTCTGTCAGATTCCTACAGAGCTGTCAATATCTCTGTCCATCCAAGTCCATGCATCCTCATTCTACTACATCATGGACTGCAGGAACATGTAGCACAAATGGGTGATAAATAGGCTAGAGCCTCAAAAGTTTATGTAAACCTTTAACCCAGCACTTTCCTACTGGGCCAAGGTAATCAAAGCCAGAGGGAAACATCCCATAGACACAAAAATATTTATGGCAGCATTTTTTTTATAGTAGCAAAGAAATAGAAGGAAGGTGGTGCCCCTGGATGGTTCAGCCCATTGGCTGAACAAATTGTAGCGTATGAAGAAATGAATATTACTGTGCCACTAAAAAAATGAAGAATATGAGGGAATCAGAGAAACTTGGGAAGACTTATATGATCTGATTCAGAGTGAAATAAGTAGAATCAGGAAAATGGAGTATACAATTGTGATAATAAGGTAAAGGAAAACAACACCAAAAGGCCCCAGAGCTCTGATCAATACAAGGAGCAATCCTGACTTCAGAAGTCTGGTAAGAAACCATGCCTCCCACCTCTTGGTAGGGAAGTGGTGGGATATGGGTGCAGAATGTGGTACACATGTGCGGACCTAGCCAATGTGTTGATTTGTTTGGCTTGAATATTCTTGTTTGTTACAAGTGACAGCTCTCTTGCTGAGAGGAGAGTCATTGGAAAGTGACAATGATGAAGAAGCAAAATGTTTTTCTAAAGAAGGAAGTTATTATCATGTACCAATTTCAAAACAGGAGACAGAGGCAAAACAGAAAGCATCTCTTAGCGCATCCCTGACGTAGCCGAGCCTGGGAAACCAAAATCCCGACTCCTGGCTAAATTTCTAGGGCCCAACATACTGGTCTGAGACATAACTAGGGTGGAACTACTGCGTTTTGCCCAGGGCAGAAATTTTAGAGGATATTGAAAGTAATCGTCCTGGGTGGGCTTCTTTCCAGTGGTGTGTTGGTAAAAAAAAAAAAAAATCAGCTATCTGGTGGGGAGGGGGAGAGGAATATATACTTGTAAGTTTAACATGCACTATTAACATTTTCTCCATTGCTTTTTTTTTTAGTCTAGACAATCAACAAAATAATAAGCTAAGCCCTGATTTGTAGTGCATGCTTGCATCCAAGGCAAAAATTTAATTATCAGCTATCATTATTCTGTTCCAGTGGGCTCCAAAACAGCCCTGCTTCCTCTCCCTTCTGAAAAATGCCATGCTCTAAGATGCACTTCTTCCTCCATGCCAAACTATACCCTACCTCACTTCGATCACCTGTCCCAAATGTAGTGATTGCTAATGCCAGCTCAGTTCATGGTAATAATTCTGGATTTCTCATTGCATCCTAATGAATTTTGCAATTTAGTATGAAGTTTTATTTCAAAGTTCAATTTCCAGAATTGAATTAAATGGAGTTTCTTAAGAACTAAGATGTATAAGCATATTGGGGGTTTTTTAATGTAACATTTTTCAAAAATTGTGTCCAGCTATGTTTTCTTATTAGATTGTGGATTTCAAAAAAAAAAAAAAACTGGGCTAGAGAGAAAAGGGATTTGGGTCCCTCATCAAGAATGAGAGATGTATTTATGCTTTTTTAAAAAGTGAAGAGAAAAAATGTGCCCTTTGAATAATTGAAACACTAGCTCATGACTGAACATCACATTCATATTGTAACTTTGTGATTCTTCCCTCAAGCATCTGGTTATTTCTAGAGCACAGAGTTTAACAGTAGATAGATGGTGCCCATTAGAAACAAACAGCTGAAATAAGTTGGGTTTCTTATGTCTAAAGACTAAAATGCTTGGGGAGTAATAGAGTTGGGATTTGTAAATGTTTTCTTTTTTTTATCTTTAGATATTCTTCATTATCCCTTATTTATTTTCCTATTTGTTTTCTATGGCCTTTTTTTTTTCCTAAATCTTAAAAGATACTCAAAAGGAAAGTTATTTTCAATTCAATTGAATTTAGTAAACCTTTGCCAATTGCCTGCTGCATGTAAGGAAGTTCTAGACATGCAAAGACAAAAACAAAACAGCTCTAGCTCTTAAAGAGTTTCTATTCTATGGAAGGATGAAAGTGACATGGAATAATGGGAGGAGCACAGACAAGAGCCAGAGGACATAGGTTCAAATCCCAGCTCTGCCACTTTCTAGTTCTAAGCCTAGCTTCAGTGAATCAGTCACTGACTCACTCTGAACCTCAGTTTTCTCCTCTATACAATGAGGGCTTTATACTAGAGGATCACTAAGATCCTTTCCAATTCCAAATCTAGAACTCTATACAGACATGAACATAAATGAAGAAACACAGAGTAGTTTGGGGGATGGGAAGAGGAAAGGATTAATGCCTGAGAAATCAGGAAAAGTCTTATATGGGAGATGGTGCCTGAGTTTTCAAGGAAGCCTGAGATTCTCAAAGGGGATGGGGAGGAGAAAAGGCATACCAAGATATGGGAACAACCAGAGAGCCAAGAGATGTCAAGACATGTGTGTGGAACAGCAAGTGGACCCGTTGGATTGGAATGTGCAATCTGTGTGGTAGTCATGTGAAATCAGTCTGGAAAGACCTGCAGATGCTTTGTAGCCCTCCTTGGAACGGTCTGTGGGATGTAGTTAAGGCCACAAACATTATACCCATGAGCCCTGAACACGAGATCTCAAAGAACTGTTCCAAGATATTCTGTCATCCTTTCTTACAAAGCGATGTCCTCATCTTCCTTTTTTGCTAAGAACAAACAACTCCTTATCTTGGGACTGGAAAGGACTCTATTTCCTCCTCAATCCCCCCCCCCCAGCTCATGGTGTGTTTTTGATGTCTTGTTTCATACACACACACACACACACACACACACACACACACACACACACACACACACACACACGCACACTGAGTAAAAGTAAAGCTCACACACCCTCATACACACCATTCTACCAAATATAATCTTCTAAGCAGCACATTCCTGATCTATGAAGAAAAGGTGGCTATTGTAAAGCTTCCAAAGGACCAAGATTTGACACAAATTTTTCAGCACTTAAGGAACATGAAAGGGAGGTGACCTTGACTGCCAAGGCTCTAAGTGGTATTCCTGCAAAGAAGTTGATTCTCCCTGTTCCTCTCCTCCTCTTACCACTCCTGCTCCTCTTCCTTTTCCTCCTCCTTTCCTCCTCCTCTTCTTTTTCTTCTTCCCTTCCTCCTCTTCCTTTTCCTTTTCCTTTTCCTCCTCCCCTCCCCCTCCTCCTCTTCATCTTCCTCCTCCTCCTCCTTACCCTCCTCTTAATTTTCATTCTCAGTGATTTTACTGAGCTTCATCCAAGGACAAGACTCCAGAACAAGTACTGGAAAGACCCCAGCCTTTTCACTTTCATTCCAGATCCCCTTCTTAGAAGAAGGTGATATATCTGAATTGGTAAACACAGAGGCATTGTGATCCTAACAACAGGAGAGGAGAGGCCTCTAGTTGGTGTTAATTGGACCCAATTAGAGCATTGTGCTCCTTTCCCCCCAGTGTTAACCTTTCCCTATGCTTCTTGCGGTAGTTCTTCACAAGAATACAAAAGAGGGAGGCATGCTGATGATGCCTGCAGCTTCTAAGCTCATTGGTAACTTTCCCTTAAGAATTAGAGTAATTTTGAACACAGACGGGTCACATGGCTTCCTCTTGATTGTCAGCAAGATGCCGAAGAATTTTTGTCATGAACATAAAAAAAAATAGTCCCATAGAATAAACATTAGACCTGTCATCATTCAGAAGGTAAAAATGGCTAGAGTTGTTTGAGGACTCCGGTTGGTAATGAGTCTCCTAGGAATGTAGCAGGGAAGCTTTTTTTTTCCCTTTCTCAATTGCTCAAAGTGTTAAGTCAAACCTGCTGTGAATTGATTCTGCCTCAAACATTTACTAGCTTTATGACCCTTGACAATTCCTTTAACATCTTTGAGCCTCAGCGTCCTCACCTGTAAAATGGGGATGATAATAGGATAATATAAGAATAATGGGAATAATAATATATGAAGTGTTTTTCAAACTTAAAGCAATATAAATTCTAGCTGTTATTATTATTATTGATGCGAGCTAAGGAAGGCATTCCAAGCCTGGGGGACAGCCAAATCCTATGTACGTGCAGCGTATAGAGTGCTGGGCTTGGAGTCAGGAAGATCTGAATTCAAATCCAGCTTCAGACACTTTCTACCCCTGTTTGCCTCAGTTTCCTCAACTATAAAATGGGGATAATAATATCAACCGCTTCCCATGGTTGTTGTCAAATAGGTTGATACTTGTAAAGCACTTAGCACAGTGTCTGGCACATAATAAGCACCATATAAATGGTAGTAGTGGCAGTAGTTGTGGTGGTGGTGGTGGTGGCTGTTCTTCTCCTTCTAAGGAATGGTCATGAAGATTAAGCCATGTATGCTATTCACCATGGTGGGGTAGGGGGAATATTGACATCTAAACTTAAAAACTATACCCCTGTTTCTCCATAGTAGGGCTCAATTGAGTTACACATTACCACTACCAGCAGCAGCAGCAGCAGCACCACCACCACCACCATCATTATCATTACCATAGCTAACATTTCTTTACAGCACTTTAAGATTTGCAAGGTGCTGTATGCACATTATCTCATTTGATTCATCCCTCCCCAACAACCCTGAAAAAGAAAGTTTTATTACCCATTTTATAGTCAAGGAAATTGAGGCAAATAGAGGTTAAGTGACTTATCCAGGATAACACAGCAGGTAAATGTCTGAGGTTGGTCATATCTTCCTGCCTCTAGGTCCAGTGATCTATCCACTACACCACATAGGTCCCTCTATCACTTATGCCTTCCTTTGGCTTCCTCACAGCAGACTGGGACAGATAAATGTGTACACCACTTGGACACATCTTCTGCAGAAACACAACTGTTCAGAGTTGGAAGAGATCTCAGTGACTATCTACTCCAAAGCAGCATAGCCCCAAAAGAATCCCTCCTATAAATGACATACCTACAAAGTAGGCATCTTTCTTGAAGACCTCCATTGGGAAGGAACCCACTTCTTCACAAGGCTGTCCACTCTACTTTGGGATAATTCTAATTATTAGGAACTTTGTCCCTTAACATGTACTCCAAATCTATGTCTCTGCAACTTCTACCCATCACTCCTGGTTCTGCTTTTGGGGCCAAGCTGAACAAGCCTAATCCCTCCCCTGGAATCCCTTCAAAGCCCTTCAGTGTTGGAAGACAGCTCTCCTGTCTTCCTTTTCTTATCCAGGTTAACATAAAACTCACCCTTGATATTATAAGATATAACATTACCACAGGAAATTATACCTTTTTTAAGTGTCACCGGCTACCTGAAGATAACTAGTCCTTATGGCAGAAGACTTTGTTTTAAATCCAACCTCTGACACTTACTACCCATATGGCATTGGGGACTCCCTTGGGCCTCAATTTTATCACCTGTAAAATAAGAGGGTTGACTAGATGAGACTCTCTTCAGCCTTAGACCTCTACTCCTGATCTTCTGACTTCCATTAATATAAACCCTTATTCTGACAATATATTTCAAAACATCGATGGTTTCAAGATCTCCTTGATGAAGGCAGTCCCTCCCAAAGGGCAGATCACAACCCTTCCATACCTTCTCACCCTGCTCCATTCTTGTCCTTGCCCTTCTATAAGAGATGTCCCCCAGCAAGCTGGATGTCTTCCTCCAGAATTTTCACACACGAATACCAGGGCAGTACTCAGGCAATCATCTGTTATCTGTCACTCTCAGTACATAATTAGATCACTTTGTTTTCTGATCATACACCTCTTGGAATGCATTCTTTATACCACTTCTTGCACACAAGCCATTGTTAGTAATAGGCTGTGGCTTACTTACATCCACCATGTGTCTCTCCACTCTCTTTTGGTTCACCTGCAGTTTTGATTCTTGGGAGGCTGTGGTGTTCTGTGATTCACAACCACATGACATCACCAAGGAAATGTTGGTGCTAAAAAGATGGAGTTTTGTTTCAGGGAGAATCATGAGGCTTCTGAAAGAACTGTTTAATGTTCCAAATGCAAGCTAGCTTGTTGTTTTCCTATTCTTCCATTCTGGAATTAGCTCAGCATCATTGGCAAAGCCGCTTTGAGATATAAACACCTCATGACCAGCTCAGTAAGCTACCCATCCAATTGCATGTCATATTCTAGGTAGGCTTTTTTCATCTATGTGGTCTTTCCTGAGTGGATTGTTTGTCTGATTTCTTTTGAGTAGCTCTACTCCAAGATAAACATCCTTAGGCCTTCACTTCAGCTTGATATGGCACAAACTTGAAGTCCATCTACCATTCCAATTGTCTTCCTCTAGTTTCTTTCTAGCTTATCAATAATCTTGCTCAAATGTGGGACCCAGAACTAAACCTAATACTGATCCCATGGTCTGGCTTGGGCAGAGTATGTCAAGATTATCACTGCCTTATTCCTGTGTACAATGCCTTTCAATGTTGATTAAGACCACATTGGTTTTCTTGGTTACCATATCCAACAGTTGGCTCATCTTGAGATTGTAATTCATTAAGACCCTAAGATCTTTTTCAGACAAAATGAAAATGTCTCCCTCATCTTATACTTTTAAAGTTGACTTTTGAACACAAGCACTCAGGAGGATCCTTTAAATAGCCAAAGGAACCTAAAACACTTCATTTTCTTAAATGAAAAGCTTCATCCCCACACGTAAAATGGGAGTAGAGACTTCCTTAGCCTTCACCCTTCCTCAGAGATCCAGAGGGAAGACCAGTGAACCATTGGGCCAATTACACCTTTGTTTCATGCAGTCCATAGCCCTTCTTTGCATATTAGGCATTGTTATTAAAAGCTATTGTCAAGAACACAGGTGTCAGAGCATATGTGAAGCCAGAGCCAGGTTATTGCACACAAAGGTGATTTAGTTAGCTGAGGAAAAGGCTTAGTTGTGATTCCATTTCTTAACTCTGGCCAGATGCTCATTAGCAACATCCTGGAAGCCAAAAAAGAACCCCTAGCCCCAGCAGCTTGCTTCCAAAAATAAGGGACAGACTTATAATGGGAATATTGGCAGATGCAAAAGGGATTGCAGGAGAACAATTTTTCTGCATCATGTGAAAATCATTGGAGGGTGGTGAGAGTTGCGGAATGAGGAATGAGATTGAAAGCCAAGAATAGCATTGACTCTTTGACCCAAGACTTTGCTTTATTGAGGGCATAGAATGGTGGTAGCAGAAGGAACTAGAACTTCATGTAATATATTTTTGATGTATACCTATAGAAAACCAGATCCCAGGTCCCTAGAAGGCATTCCTGGGCCTCCTTTCTTCTGTATCCAACCTCCCAAGAGGAAGACATGGTCATTTCATGAGGGATTGAAGGAAGAGAATCCATAGTGTCTATATGTGTCCTGTTTCATTAGCTTTTAGCAGAGCCACCTGGGACCTTTCTCAGAGCCAGAGTCCACAATGGATGCCACCATACTGATGGCCTTGGGGAAATGACTTTTTTCTGGGCTTCAGTTTTTTTCATCTGTCAAAGAAGGGGGCTTAACTGGGTGATCCCTAATACTCCTTTCAGTTATAAAACTTATGCAAAAACAAAATACCAAGAGGTCCTCTGGGAAGTCAGGAGAGAAAATGATCCCGTTTTGAAAGTTTTTCCAGAGCCGGATTTCTGGGAGTAGTTTTCCATGAAGCCAGTATATCCACGTTCACCAAAAAAGGCACAGAGACTGGCAGGGGATAGTGGGTAGGGGAAACAATGTAGGAGGAAAGGACATGCAATGTGAATAAACAGAATGAATTGTGCCAGGAAGTTAAGGCTTTGGGAATCAGAATCTGAAAGCAGACTTGAGTCATAATTTTCACAGAATCATTGAATTTCAGAGTTAGAAGGGACCTCAGAGTCAAGTCCAACCTATAATGAAAAGCAAAAAAGTTGTTGAATGGGAATCTCCCCACACACACACCCCGGCTTCTGGAGATGAAGTATTCCACTGATTGTTAGAAAAGACTTGTTTTATCAAGCTTCAATGTACCTCTTTGGAACTTTTGATCATTTCTCCCAGGCCTACCTTCTCTGGCCAAACAGAATAAGTCTAATCCTGCTTCCATACGAAGGCCCTTTAACTACTTGAAGATAACAATCCTGTCTCCCCTAAGTCTTGTCTTCTCCAGCCTAAATGCTCTCAGTCCCTTCAACAGCTCTTTATGGACGTGAGCTCAAGGCCTTTGACCGCTCTGCTAATGCTCTTCTGAATATCCATTAGTGTATCAATGGCCTTCCTAAAATGTGTTGCCCAGAATTAAACACAAAACACCATATGTGGTCTGCCCAAGACAGAGTATGGCAGAACCATTAACTCCTCACTCCTAGCATTTCTTTTAGTGTTCCTAAGATCACATCAGTAGAAGGCATGTCACCCTGTTAGCCTGCAGTCCACTAAAACTGCTAGACTTGCCTGTGGTCACAGAGCTAAGAAGTATCTGAAGCCTTGTGGGAACTCAGGTCTTCCTGACTCCAAGCCAGGCTCTAACCACTGCATCATCCAGCTACTTCCTAGCATAAATGCTGTTCTCCCTAAAACTCTACCTCCTTTTCTGTGGCTTTGTGCCGGCTGGCACCCATGCCCTGAATGCCCTCTGCTCTCATCTCCTTTTACAGTCCTTAGCTTTCTCCAATCTCAGCTCAGGCACTATCTCCTCCAGGAAGCCTCTCTCGATTCTCTAGTTGCTATAGTCTCTGCCTCAGAAATGACTTTGTATGAATTGTATAAAGGAAGTATAAAATTGTATAATTATAGGAATGAACAAAGGAAGGAAGGGAGGGAGAAAGGAAAGAAGGGAGGGAAGGAGGAAAGAAGGAAGGAAAGGAGGGAGGAAGAGAAGAAGGGAGAGAGGAAGGGAGGGAGGGAGGAAAGAAAGAAGGAAGAAAAGAAGGAAAGAAAGAATAAAGGAGGGGAGGGAAAGAGGCAGGGAAGAAGGAAAGAAAAGAAGGAAGGAAGAAGGAAGGAAGGAAGGAAGGAAGAGAGGGAGGGAGGAAAAGAGGGAGGAAGGAAGGACCAAATGAGATAATGAAAGTAAAGCACTTTGTAAACGCTAAAGCACTATACATGTATATGTATGTATGTATGTATATGTGTATATGTATGTATATGTCTATGTCAGCTATTATTATTACTCTCTTGATGGCTGGACTCAGTTTGAAGCAGTTACTGAGCTTGCCTGTCAAGGCCAGGTAACTGCAGCATCAGAAGAATCACAAGCACTATTCCCAGACTTGCTCATAATTATTCAGATTTCCTTTTCTCTGAACAATTACAAGCAAGTCTATGTTTCACAAGGAGACTGTAGTAACACACTCTGTAAACCTGACAGCTTGCTTCATGAAATCAACCTGACATTCAAACATCTCAAGCATTCTTTGTTCAGGGGCTGAATGGTTCCTTTGAACAGTAAACACCCAATTATGGCCAGCTCCTTGAGTGAGAAGATAAAGCTTACCATAAATCCCCGACATGGTAACCAGGTAACACAGAACAAAAGATAATTGTACTAGGCTCCCTATTTTCTTATCCTCTTTTCCCATCTCACCAGCAGTTCCTCGGCAACATATGGTATGGGCTCACTAATATGAAGACAAAAACAGGAATGCATGGACTTACTGAGTGATCAAGAGATCCCAATCTGGCATTTGAACTGTTTTGGAAAGCATTGTAACTTTTCCTATTGTAAGCACACTGTGCTGAAAACTAAATCAATAAAAATTCTTAATAATAATGCTATCTTTAGAAATAACAAGCACCAGGCTAAGAAAATTAACTTCTCTAAAACAACATTGCCCATAATTTGAATTTTAGCAGCGAAATAGATACAAGCAATGTTGGGGATCACCAAAGTTTCTTCTCACTAGAAACTGCATAAGGATTTTAAAAATTATCCCAAAGGGGCTTAGCAAAAGCTGTTACCTAATATCTGGCCAGCTGCTGTTTATCCCTTCCTCTAACTTGAAACTTTCTAATTATAAATATGACCCATCTTTTTTAATTTGGTTAGTTAATCCATTCACCCTTCCAAGCACCCCAAGCCATATCTGTTCTTCCACCCTGCTCAAGCAGGCAACTAAAGGAAAAGATTCTCCCTAATTCTAAGGAGGAAGGAGGAAGAGATGTTTGTATGGCCAAGACTTGGCCGTCATCAGAGGTTATTTCCTGAAGAAACCCTGGGGACCTGAAGGTGTGGAATTTATCTGAGAGTCCTTCAAAGACAGATTAGCTTCAGGTCAGGGAGGCCTCAGCATGGTGCCATGGAAAGAGTGATGAACTTGGAGTCTAAGGACCTGGGTTCAAATCCCAGTGCTTATATTTACTGCCTGTGTGACCTCAAACAAATCACTTCACTCAGTGAGTCTGAGTTTTCTCATTTGTAAAATGAGGACGTTGAACTACATGGAATCTAAGTCATCAGCTTTAGATGCTGTATCCTCTGTCACAGGCAGACTAAGTATCCTTTGGCCAAGTGTTTAAAATACATTTTATTATTTTAAAGGCATTGTTTAGAAACTGTCCTGGTGTTTTTGTGGATTGCTTTAAAGCAACAGAAATAAAGAGATTAGGCAGGCAGACATTGTGAAATAGTGTACATGGTAATTCCTTCTGTGGGGTTTTTTGTTTGTTTTCCAGCACTTTTGGTCCCTAAGACCCCTGAAGAACAGAATGTTACATAAACACATGCTCTTAATCCCAGGATTTGGATTGGAATTGGAAATCCAAAAAACATAATTAATTCGGAAACATTCTGAAATGCAAAATTACAAACCTCTCTACAAGATCTCTTTATCAAGCCTTTGCAAGCAGTGTCCATCCCCTGAGCAGCAGAGCCTTCTCTGTCATCTTCAGTGTTCTATTCCGAGCATCTTTTCCTCAGGGATGGAGAGAGAACTGGGATTTCAAATGCTAAACGTCATCAGTGAGGTCAGACACACTGAGACCCTCTACAGCGTCCTCAACTTCTAGGGATGGAACCGAGGACTCCAGGGCTAGTAGGAAGGGTTTGTCTTGTCTTTTTGAATGTGGCTTTGAGGAAGTTTAGTCTGAGCTCACACAGGGCTGCAAATGCAGCCATGAAAAGACATCACTTCAGTGCTCTTCTACAAGCTCAGGGCTTCAAGCAGTCTTTTTTTTTTTTTTTTTTTTTTTTGCCGGTCCTGGTGGGGGAGTTCACAGGATGGTGGAATGGATAGAAAGCTGGGTTGGAGACAGGAACATTTGGATCCTGCCTCTGATACATACTGGTTTTGTGTCCCTGGGCAGGTCAATTAAGCTCTTAGTGCCTTCAGGCAACTCTCAAAGATTACAGGTTGTTGGGAAGGTGCTGACCAGCCTCAGTAGAAGGAGATTGCGACTCTGGGATTCCGCTAAAACAATGAAATCACAGATTCAGTTCTTTCCCTATTCGTTCTGATGTACAGCATTCTTGTCCTCAATCTCAATCCCTCACAGGCTGTTCTGAGGGTAGAACAGTTCAGAGAAACTCTCCCAGTTTGTGCTAGTCACCAGATTTTAAGTACCCAAACCTCTAGCCTAGCCATTCTCTTCACTCCTTCAGGATGGAGGTTCCAATTCAGCAAAAGCACCAGCTAGTGGAGAGAGCCCACTCTGGCTCCTTCCTCTAGGGGAAGGCTTTCAAAGAAGGGGGAAAGGAGAAGATGGAACATGGGAAGTCCAAGAAGAGCCAGGAGCTGGAGACCAGGGAATGTGGATAAAATGAGCCCAATAACCTTCCCTTCCCTTTCAGAATTGCCAGCTGCTCCACTAATTCAGCATGATGAGAGGGAGCATTGCAGACCAAGTGGGTCTGTGGCCATCCACTCTCACCCTAGACCTAGCATCTGTTCCAACATCAGCAGCAAACTATTTGAAAAAAGTAATCTCCTTCCATTACACTCAGCTCAGGATTAAGGAAATCATAATAAATAATGCGTAATTGTGTGTTCTTTTTCCAGGAACATGGGTCACTTTTGGAGGTCAAATTTCAGATGAGGTAAGTCACTTTTGCTTTCCATTAAAAAAAAAAGGTTAATCTGAAAATAATGTTGATCACAGTACTGCAGAGGCATCTAATTCCAGGCTGCTACAGTATTGGATACTGGAATATCCTATAAGACAAAATGGCTAAATATAATTAATATAGTATATAATTGCTTTCTCTTGCTTTGTTCATTTTGCAAATTGCCATGAATATATGAAGCTTCTGTGGTTTTGTCACTGTGGTGGTACTCCTATAGTGAGAATTCCCTCCATCAGTGCAGGTCACAACCCTCTATGATAAGCCCTCAGAGTTACCTAAGGCACATAGACATTGAGGCAACGAGGTTACACAGTTAGTATAAGAGGTAGAATGGGACAGTAAAATCTTTAAGACTCCAAGCCCTGCACTTTCAACACTACAACAGGCTACCTCTATTTTTGCAAATTTGTGCAATCAGTAACATTTTCAGACCAGGGGCAAATAAAAGCGTAGCAAGTTACTCTAGGCTGAGTACAGTTCTGGGAGTGTGGCAGTAAAAGTTTACCAATTGACTGGGGGGAGGGGTGTGTGCACACAACATACTTTTAAGTTTAATCTTCGTTATTAACATTTTATCCATCACTTTATTAATCCCAGACAATCAACAAAACAATAAACCAAACCAAGATTTGTAGCGCTTGACAATTTCTGAGGCATAAATCCACAGAAAATTTGACAGTCAGCTCCCTTGAACTGGTTCAAGCTGGCTCTAGAACACCCCTGGATATACCTGACCTTAAAGTAAACATGAGCAATGAAAATCTGGATTTAAAAAACAGGCCAATGGGAAAGAAAGCATTTTGGCTTTGGGATTTTTTTTTTTTACTTCAGGAAAGGATTCTTTGCTTTACAGATGGAATTTACCAAAGTTGTCCTTAAAAAGTCAGCTCCTCTCCCCAAGAACTCAAATGAGTTCAGGCCAACACTTCACCCCGAAGCCCAATGGCCAGCAGAGTGTTGGCCAGAGTATCAGAGGTTCTGCCCTTCAGGGAAGCTGCTGACACCTTCGCAGCATCTGTGTCTTTTTTCTCTGTGCCTGGGTGGGAAGCCAGCCTCCCTGGCCTCCAGAAACAGCAGAGGATAGAATCCAACCCAAATGAGGGGCTTTGACTTGGTGCCCTCTGTGGTGACTTCCAGCTCCAGACCTATAGTCCTACAACATGAAAGATGCCATCAGACTCCACTGTAGGAGGTAAAACCTATTGGCTTTGGGGTGAGACAACCTGCGTTGGATGCCCAGCTCTGTCCCTTATTCCCAATGTAATATTGGCCAAGTCACTGAATCTCTCATTTTCCTCGTCTATAAAAGAAGGTCAAACTAGATGATCTCTAAATACCTTTCCAACTTGAAAATCTGTGATCCTTTAATCCAAGGAAACACAGATCTGTAAAGGAAAAAAAAAAAGCAAAAGCAGCCGATTCCCTGTAACCGTGAGCTGTGCTGATCTCAGGCACCATGCAAGGCCCTTTGAGGAGAGCCAGGCAGGGTGTAAGGGAGGTGTTAAGGGGAATTCAGACAGCTTAGCTCTGCTCAGTTCAGGGATTAGAGGAGAAAAGTCAGTGAAACGCTGACTTCACTGACTCCAAATAGTCAACAAGTAGGGAAAAAAAAAGGTCCATAGTTAATGGCTCACCATATTTAGCAAGTATGTTGTGGAGTAGTGTGATGCTTAGGGAGGAGACAAGGAGAATCTTTTCCTTTTGGAGTACAGAGTCATGCTGTAAGCTCACCTTCTCTCCAGTTGCCAGCGTGTTTCCCTCTTGCAGCTGTTCCTCAGAAAATGAAGGAATATATGTTTGCTTACACACACACACACACACACACACACACACACACACACACACATACACACACCTCTTTTGTCCCTATAGTCCCATGCTCCAGCACCAACCTAGCACAGCTTTACACATAGCAGATGAATAACAAATGTTTGCTCAGTTGGCACCTAGTCCAACACTTCACTGACCAAGTAGCCCCTCTTCCATATCCCCACCACGAGGACATCTGTCTTTTCCTGAAGACCTTCAGGGAGAAGGAACAGGGCAATCTGGTTTACTTTGTACAGCTCTAACTTCTATATCCTTGAAAGATCTAATAATGCGGATGACCTTGTTCGATGACCCTTGAGGCCAATAGGGACCCCTATGTTGACCCAGCCTGTTGACCGCTATCATGGAAGAAATCCAGTGTAGAATCCAAGTGGAGTGTGGATTCCTGATCAATATCTAGATATTCTTGTTTATGGATACCACAGTGTGGGTAGTTGTTTTGTTTTTGTTTTTTTCAGCTACGGATTTTATTAGCAGTGTTTTCAGACCAAGAAGAAATTGGGGACAGCATGGGCTGGCTGCAAGTAGTGGGAGGGTAGAATAGAACATACTAGGCTTAAGAGTGTCTCCCAAGGTAGTAAGCAGTAGTTCTTTGGTATTCCTCCTCCCCAAGGTCTCTTCTTCTAGTCTTCTTTCTTCTGAGAGATGCTGATAAACGTTTAACAAATAACAGAAAAACAAATGTGACCCCTAGATATTTCTATCTTTCTTTTACAGATTAAAATGAGAGGTGCTCAAGATCCCACAGGTGCCAAGGAGCAGAGATTGTATCAGAATCCAAATCTACCACACTCTTCTAATTTTACTCCATGGCCTCTATGCTTTAGGAGTCTAGGACAGGAATCATGGATTACAGCTTGAAGGGACCTTAAAAATCACCAAGTCTCTTCATTCCCCCCCAGATTCCATTTTACAGATGAAAACCTGGGACAGGCGAAGTAGCTCGTCTGGACATTTCCAAAAGGAGACCATGCCCTGGATGCCCTAGAGTGCTTGTTGTCCAGGATGTGCCAACATAACTCTAAATATCATCAATAAAGAACGCTGCTCTATTCAGAGAAGTGATGAAAGAAAAATTCTGAATTCATTTGGTATTTCCACTTACTTGTTGGCAAATATTCTGGGGAAATCTTAAATATTCATGCCATTCCTAGTCAGTTATACTCCTAAAAAAAATCTTGCATGCTTTCTTCCTTGAAAGTTGAGCATAATTTTCATTAGGGAGATTTTTTTCAAGTCCCCAAAAAGGATAATTTGGTCTAGAAAGGCTGATAAAACAATGTAAGTTACTGTCACTCAGACCATGGGAAAAGGCTAGTTTGAACAACTTGCACCATCTGGAATTTCTGGCAATTGACTTTTAGAAAGTTACAAGTAAATAGTAAAAATGACGTTATGAGAAATTAATTATTTTAGTGGCACTCCTGTTAAGAAAAAAATGAAAACTTTGAAATACATTTGCAAATTTTGTGATTAAATTGTCAAGCAAATCCACAATAAAAAACCACAGATGTAGAACTAGATGGGTCCTAGAAATCAACTAGTCTAATGACCTCTTTTTACAGATGAGGAAACTGAGGCCCAAAGAAATGAGGTGACACAATATTGCAAGGTCACATAGGTAGGAGGTAAGCAAGGCAGGATTTTAATTTTAAGTCCGGTGATCTTTCTAGAACACCACCATGTTGGAGAGCTTGGAATCTCAAAGTTGGGAGGGATCCCAGAAGCCACAAAGTCCAATGATCCCCTGGTTGGGAGCCCTCAAATATCAGCAATAAGTTCTCATCAGGTCTGTTCTTGAAGGCCTCCAGTGAGAGGATCCTACTGCCTTTTAGAGCAACTCATTCTGCTCTAGGATAGTTCCAATTTTTTGAATGTTTATCTTGATCTAGAACCTAAATTCACTTCTCTGTAACTTCTACCCTTTGAGAGGCCTTCTGGGGCCAGACAGACCAAGTCTAATCCCTCTTTCACATGCCAGTCCTTCATATATTTGGACACAAGTGTTTTCTTATGTCCTTCTTAAATTTCTCTTCTCCAGACTAACACTCCAGTTCCTTCAATCAATCTTTTAATAGTGTGGTCCCCAGATCCTTCATCCTTTTGCTTGGCCTTCTCTAGATGCTGTCTACCTTGCTAATGTTATTCTTAAAATGTGGCACCCAGAACTGAAAATAGCAGTCTAATTGTAGTTGAACAAAGGAAGAATACAGCAGTCCTGTCATCATTAGGGCAGTTAGGTAGTATAGTGGATAGAGTGCTAGGCCTGGAGTCAGAAAGACTCATCTTCATGAGTTCAAATCTAGCCTCAGACACTTACTAGTTTTGTGACCCTGGGAAGTCATTTTACCTTGTTTGCCTCAGTTTCCTCATCTATAAAATGAGCTGGAGAAGCAAATGGCAAACCACTCCAATATCTTTGCCAAGAAAACCCTAAATGGGGTTATGAACAGTCAAACACAACTGAAAAAACTGAATAACAAAAGTCATCATCTTTGCTCTAGACACCATGCCTCTTTCACAACAGCCTAAGATTACACTGGCCTTTCTTCTGACTGCCATGTATTTATTACTATTGATTCTATTGACTTTGCAGTCAACTAATATCCCAAGACTGTTTTTGTGGACACTACTGCCTAGAAATAGCTTCCCATCCTAGGTTTATGAAGACAATTTTTGGAACCCAAGTGTGGTATTTTACATTTATCTCTATTACATTTTATCTTAATAGATTTATCCCAGTGTTCTAGCTTGTTGAGTCATTTTTGGATCTTGACTTATATATGATTCTGTGACTTAGCTTAGTAAATAAGATTCCAAAGAATCTTATTGTCTGAGAGACTTCACTTTCTTGTGGAATATTATCTAAGCCTACAATTACAAGCATAGCAATAAATGTAGCTATGGAATATGCACTGAGCTCATTATTAGGTAACAGCATTGGTCCCTATGACACCATATTTAATTCTGATAGAATAAAAGAAAATGACCACACAAAATTACTTGGAAATATGACAGGGGAAAATTCGCTGCATTATACACATTAAATAACTATTTGGAGCTATAGCAGTTAGTTATCCTAATGAATTAAGTATTTATTAAATGTCTAC